>NW_026648258.1:0-99299 GCF_950295315.1 Erinaceus europaeus | reverse complement strand
TCACAGAAGCCTCTGTCTCTCACACCCCTCTGCCCACCCTGACACCAGAGGCCTCGCCAAGATGCACGATGGGGCATCCTCCTAGTCCCAGAGCTGGAGGAAGAGAGACACAGGAAGGAGTTACTCACAGCAATGGAGACGGCACTGATGACAGCTCCCAGGTAGCCCTGGATGAACTTGGACGCAGGTGATGGCTGGAAGACAGAGACAGAATTTCAGGGGGGTCTGGCGGTAGCACAGTGGGTTAAGCACACATGGTGCAAAGTACAACGACTGGCATAAGGATCCCGGTTCAAGCCCCCTGCCCCCCACCTACAGGAGGGTCACTTCACAGGCGGTGAAGCAGGTCTGCAGGTGTCTATCTTTCTCTCCCTCTGTCTCCCCTCCTCTCTCAATTTCTCTCTGTCCTATCCAGCAACAACAATAGCAACGACAGCAATAATAATGACAACAACAAGGGTAACAACAAGCGCAACAAAATAGGGGAAATGGCCTCCAGGAGCAGTGGATTTGTAGTGCAGGCACCAAGCCCCAGCAATAACTCTGGAGGCAAAAAACAAAACAAACAAAAAAACCCCCACGAATTTCAGGCCCACCATGGTCCCTAAGCTCCCATACTCTATCTATCCTTACACACAAGTCTCATCTTGGAGGGCTGTGGAAAAGATGTCTCTGGAAATCTGGGAGAGATCTGGGGCACCCTTCATGTAGTTATATTTCACGTGGAAATCTAAGGTAGTGAAGTCCAGGGAAATACAAAAAGACCATCTGCACTGCCCTGGTCTAGAAAAGTCACTGTCAGACACTGCTGGTTGGAGATAAAGAACAAACGGGCCAGAATGGGCCATTGATGGCTAGAACAAGCTGCCTCCACCTTATGAAGACTCAGTGTTGCACGTGGACAATCTGGTACCTAAAACACTTTCTAGGTTCTAGGAAATGACAGTGTCAAAGTTGATAACAGCCTAGTTGTCACTTCCAAGTTTTGCCAACCAATGCAACAACTGGGCTTCTATGTCAATAGATGCTCACTCTTCAAACAAACAAACAACAACAACAACAAAACTGCACCATAGAAAAATGCTGAGGAACTTAACTTTTAACTAGGCTACAGTGGTGATTTTTAGAGCTATCTGGTTTAAGGTCACAGGGAGTGATCCAAGTGGAGAAGCACAAGTGTAAAGCATGTGAACAAGAGGTAGACTGAAGATTTAGATGGAAGGGGGTTTCTGTGAAGTAGGTTTTTTTAAAAAAAAATTATATTTATTTAGTTACTAGATAGAGACAGTCAGAAATGAGAGGGAAGAAGGTTATAGAGACAGAGAGACACCTGCTACACAGCTTCACCATTCACAAAGCTTTCTCCCTGCAGGTGGGGACCAGGGGCCAGAACCTGAGTTCTTGAGCACTGCAACATGTGCGCTCAATCAGGTGTACCACCACCTGGCTCCAGTTTTGTTTTTGTTTTTTAAGTTTTATTTTTACCAGAGCACTGCTCAGCTCTGGCTTATAGTGGTGTGGGGTATTAAACCTGGGACTTTGGAGCCTCAGACATGACAGTCTCTTCGCATAACCATTATGTTACCTACCCCTACTCTTGGAGTGGTTTTTAAAAAGATGCTTTATTTATTTATCTGTTTATTTTTGCCTCCAGGGTTATTGCTATGGATCCACCACTTCCTGGTGGCCATTTCTTTTCTTTTCTTTCTTTCTTTCTTTTTTTTTTTTTTAAATTTTATTCAGTAGGACAGAGAGAAATTAAGAGGAGAAGGGGAGATAAAGAGGGAGAGAGAAAGAGACACCTGCAGACCTGATTCACAACCTGCAAAGCGTCCCTACTGATAGTGGGGAGCAGGGGCTTGAACTTGTGTCCTCGAGTGGGTCCTTGTGCTTAGTACTATGTGTGCTTAAGTGGGGTGCCATTGTCCAGCCCCCTACATTTATTTATTTTAGTGGGGGAAGTGGAATGGGCAGAGCACTTTTTATCTCTGGCTTTTGGTGTTACCAGGGATTGAACCTGTCACCTCTGGGACTTTGGGCACTCACTTTTTATTCTTGGGCAAGAAACCAGACACTCCAGTTCTATATAAGGGGTTCACAGTGGTACACTACCACTGTGATATCTCTCTGGCATACCTCAGAATATTATACCTTCTAGTTCATAATGCCCAGACCTGCCACGACTTTACCTCCTTTCCTCTGAAGTCAGAAAATGCCCAGACCCTCCCCATCCCATCATAGTCAGCTTCCAGGACACTTGATAGAAATAGTCTCCATGTGGATAAGTCTATCCCAATCTAAGATCTAGACAAGAAGAATTATCTCTCCCTTTCCCTATCTCTCTTTTGCCTCCAGATTTATTGCTGGGGCTTGATGCCTTCACTACGAATCCACTGCTCCTGGAGACCATTTTCCCCATTTTTGTTGTTGTTGTTGGATAGGACAGAGAATTTGAGAGAGGAGAGGAAGACAGAGGGCGAGAGAAAGACAGATACCTGCAGACCTGCTTCGCTGCTTGTGAAGTGACCCGGGATCCTTAGGCCGGTCCTTGCACTTCACGCCACTGTGCGCTTATCCCACTGTGCTACTGCCTGGCCCCCAAATTCTCTTTTTTTCAATGTCATGCTGGGGAATGAACCTCATACATATGGGACATCCCTGATGAGTAGCCTCCAAGGCCAACTTCTTCATTCTTTATTTTAGACAGAAACAGAGGAAGAAGAAGAGAAGGCAAAGAGGAAAGACACCACACACCACAGCTCCACTATCCAGGAAGCTGTACCAGCGTCATCTGTGGTGCTCCTCTGTGGTGCGAGGGATCAAACTTAGGGTCTTATGCACAAAAAAGGTGTGTACTCAGCAAGATGAGCTATCTTTTGGCTCTAGACAGAATTCTGATTCCTGCAGAGCTCATTCCTTTCACAGTCCCATTTGATGTAAACAACCTTCTCCATTTCATGTAAAAAGACCCTTTCATGGATGGAACTTGAAAGAATCGTGTTGAATGAGATAGGTCAGGAGAAGGACAGATACCAGAAGATCTCACTCACTGGTGGGCTCTAAGAAACAAGGCAAAGGGTGAGTCCTCAATGGACTGCCACCTGTTGCAGCAATTTGGGGGACTCAGAAGGGGAGAGAGAGGGGTATTAAGGGAATAGTGAAGACCCAAGTCCTCATGGTAGAATAAGATGATGGTTTGCTTGAGGATGAAATGTACTGATATCCATCTTGGGGAAAGTGTAGAAATGTATCCTTGTGAGAACAGAAGTCCTATATGCTGGTATAAACCAATATTTCTTTAATAAAGTGATATTGGAATTGGGATAAATAAATGAATAAATAAATAAATAAAATGAACAGTCCCTCCCAGGCAATGTTCTACCTGAAAGACTGGCAGTTTAAATAAGGTACATAGGGCATGTCACTGTTTAACGCAGAGGAAGCAGCCCCCAAAGGCAGCATGCCACACTGTGGGGAGGATAAGGGTCACCCCAGCCCACCCCCACCCCCCTATGAGGCTGTGATCCATGTAGCTCACCTTGGTAGCATTGCGGTTTGCATAGTTGACACAAGCATTATGGCTCTGGTTCAGCCACTGAAAGGTAAGGGGGGGGAAGAAGAAAAGTCAGGGGAGGTGTGACCAACTCTCTGAAAACCAATTCTGGGCCCTGGAAGTCCACACCTCACTAGAAAGACATGGGATATTGTCTCTAACTCACAGGTGTTTCTGTCCCTCTCGTGAATTAGCTTGAGCAACTGTCTTGGTTTTCCCCAACTGTGGTGGCTTTAGCTCTGATAGTCTCTAGTACTGAGAAATCCCTCAATTCCTAGTCAGCCAGACCACAGGTCAGCTCATCCCACCACTGCATCTCCATCAAGACAGTCCCTTCTCTCAGAATTCTGGCAGTCACTGCCCAAAAAGTCCCCACTAGCCCCCCTATTTTAATACTAATGAGACAGAAGCTGGACATGTAGGCCCCTAGAATGATTGACAGCCCTAAAACTCAAAATCACCCCAGCCCAGTGCCCTGCATCACCTGTAGCATCCAGACACAAACGCCATTACAGGGGTTTTGTTTAGGGAAGACTGACATTCTTACCAGAAGACAGGAAGGCTTTTCCTCCTGCTCTACAGTTCCTGGGCATAGGAACACACACACAGTTTCATCTGTTGGGAGCCACACCCCAGACTGTCTCTAAGATTGGAGACCTGTGATGCATTATATTAAGGCTGGGAGTGGGTTTACCTTGCTCATAGATCTGGGTGAGACTGGTGTCAAAAAGAGTCCATAGGTCTCAACACTGGCTATGGGTAAGCAGCCAAGAGCAAAGATGGACACCACCAACAAGGATACCAGACTTTATCAACTCCATGCAAAGTACAGACACATAATGACTTCTGGTATGTGCTGCTGGGGACCTGCTTAAAGTCTGGGGCTTTCTCTGTGATTTCTGGGTCAGGGAAAGGTAGAAAGGGAAGTGACTTTCCCTGGGAAGCTGGATAGGAGAGGAGACCTCAGGACAGAGAGTCATAACCTGCATTTGTGGGTCCTTCCTTGGGAAGCCTATATTTGCTGGGCTTACCTGCCAGAAGACAGTGGACGCCAGAGTCTGGTTGGGTAAGAGAAGACCTACTACCTACAAAAGAGAAAGTGAGAGAGGGGGGAAAGGTTAAGGAAGGGAAAATAAATGTCTTGCACTTTCACAGTAAATGACACAATCAAAATCAGAGCAAGCTGTATCTGTACAAACTAATGGGAGTGATGCGCTCATACAAACTGCTGCCCACTTCAGAAGAGAAAACACAAGCAGAACCTGAACTGGAGTTGGTGTATTGCACCAAAGTAAAAGACTCTGGCGGGGGGGGGGGGGGGAAATACAGGTCCAAAAAGGATGACAGAGGACCTAGTGGGGGTTGTATTGTTATATGGAAAACTGAGAAATGTTATGCATATACAAAGTATTGTATTTATTGTCGAATGTAAAACATTAATTCCCCAATAAATAAACTTTAAAAAATGCTGCTCACAGTAAGATGGTGGATAATGAAAAATACCAGCTGCAGAATAACATTACAATAAAAACCCTATATTTTGTTAAACAAAACTCATTTTGTGTATACCAAATACACAAACATCTCCCACCCCGTCTCTTTTAAAGATTTTATTTATTTATTCATGAGAAAGATAGGAAGAGAGAGAAAGAACCAGACACCACTCTGGTACATGTGTTGCCAGGACTGAACTCAGGACCTCATGCTTGAGAGTTCAGTACTTTATCCACTGAGCAACCTCCCGGACCACTCACAAACATCTAAGCATGAAAAACAAACAAACAAAACTATCGTATAATATGTTAATGTCTCTGGAAGTCAAGTTACACTCTACTACCTCACAGTCTTCGTGAATATTTCTGTATTATTTTTAAGGGTGGATATGCATTTTTTCTATAATTGGGAGGTGGGAACAATACAAACAAACAAGCAGGGGGCCAGGTGGTACCGCAGCAGGTTAAGCTCACATGGCATGAAGTGCAAGGATAGGTGTAAGGATCCTGGTTTGAGTCCCTGGCTCCCCACCTGTAGGGGGGGTCTCTCCTCCCCTCTGTCTTCCCATCCTCTCTTGATTTCTCTCTATCCTATCCAACAACAATGACAGCAACAACAATAATAATAACAACGATAAACAATAAGGGCAACAAAATGGGAAAAAATGGCCTCTAGGAGCAGTGGGTTCATAGTGCAGGCACTGAGCTGCAGTGATAATCCTGAAGGCAAAAATTAAATTAAAAATAAAAACCGGATCATTTTCACTTCTACTGAGATAACCTCTTTCACACCTTACTCATAAGATTTTTGTGAGGATTAAGTAAAAATCATTTCAAAGGCCTTAAGGAGAATCTGTACCTGAGCCCCTATAAAAAAAAAATCTGCACTGCATTTAAACTGTTAAAAGAAAACATTTGCTGAATTCGTGGATTAATGAATGAGTATGTGCATATGGCTAAGTATGGTTTAGATAAGTGTGAATCCATTCTTTCCAAAGCTTAAGTATCACCTCAAAGTTAGATTCACTGCTTTTCTGATTTAAATCAAGATTAATGATCTGATCTTGGCACCAACCAAAATTTGGACTTCAAGGATTCATGTGTTTCTCTCAAGTTTACCTTTTGATTGCTGATATGCAAAATAACATCTACTAAGTACAACTGCATATGGAAAAAATGTGCACAACCATCCACATATTGACTTATTTATTATTCCTTAGATAAAATGACTCCTTGGCAAGAATTTCTGCAAGGAACAAGTATAAACATTCAATACTATGTAGTAAATCAAATCCTAGACATCCTCAGCAGCATTAGTAAATCATGTTTAAAACATAAAATGTTTTAAAACAGTGAACATGCACACACATTTATATTTATTGGCCCATATCAGCTTGAATAAAATTATATAGTGTAGTCATTCCATGGCACTCATGAAGAATTACCTTATGAGAGTTTTCACATGTTTTGTTTTTTCATTGACAGTTTTGGAGACTGCAGTAAATCAGGAAAATCTAGGTCTCAGCCTCAGCTTGGTTTCTAAAATCTCTAGCAGAAGACAGTCCTTTTTAGGGGTCTGCTTTCTTTTTATTTTGCCACCAGGGTTACCACTGGGGCTTAGTGCCAGAACTACAAACCCACCACTCCCAGAAGCCTTTTCCTTTCTTTATATCTTCCTTCCTTTCTTTCTATTTTTATTAGATGAGACAGATAGAAATGAGAGGGGAGGAAGAATTAGAGAGGGAGAGAGAAAGAGAGACCTGCTTCACCACTCGTAAAGTGTCCTTCCTACAAGTGGAGAGTGAAGGCTTGTACTTAGGTCCTGGTGCATGGTAATGTGTGCACTTCACCAGATACAACACAGCCCAGCCCCCTTGGGAGTCTGTTTTCTTACACATCAAATGAAAGTGTTGTTGTTGAAGGTCCTATTTTGGTATATATATATATATATTTGCCTCAGGGGTTATCGATGTGGCTTGGTGCCTGCACTATGAATGCACTGCTCCTGGAGGCCATTTTTCCCCTTTTTGTTGCCCTTGTTGTTATTGTTATTGCTGTTGTTGGATAGGACAGAAAGAAATAGAGAGAGGAGGGGAAGAAAGAGAGGGGGAGAGAAAGATAGACACCTGAAAACCTGCTTCATTATTTGTGAAGCGACCCCCTGCAGGTGGAGAGCCCTGGGCTCAAACCGGGTTCCTTACAGCGGTCCTTGCACTTAGCACAATGTGTGCTTATCTCTCTGTGCTACCACCTGGCCCCCTTAAGATATATATATGTAAACATTTTATTTATTTATTAACATGAGAGTGGGGTGGGGGCTGTGGAACACCAGAGCATCACTATGGCACATGGGATGCCAGGGATTAAATTCAGGACCTCATGCTTCCAAGTTCAGCATTTTACTCACTGTGCTCCCTCCCAGGTCCCCCTACTTTGGTTTCAGTTTCTATTCTTAGGTTCCAAGGTATAAGTATGAAGTCAATAGAGAAAGTCCCATTGTCATATTGTCATTATTATTACTATTATTATCCCCATTGTCTCTAAAAGGATCAATTCCTTTCTGTCCTGGCTAAGAATTATCTGGGGGGGGGGGGGGTGTCTCAGGATCCCAGGCAGAAATCAGACCACAGAGAGGAAGCTAAGCTTAGAGAAGCCTAATGCTGGGAAGAGAGCATGAACCAGTGTGTGTGTGTGTGTGTGTGTGTGTGTGTTTCTGTACCTGTATATACATGTGCATATATGACCACTTCCCTAAACCCAAGGAAATGAAAGCTGTTCTGTACCAATAAGAGCATAGCATTCCCCCTGATGTGTTGGTTTATATAAAAACAAGTGAGTTATGAACAGACATGTCTTCTCCTGCTCAATTTCCACTGCACCCCATGAAATGTTCTTGTATCACCAGAAATATAAGATAAAGCCAGAGGGGAACAGCAAAACAGCTCACCTAGATAGTGTGACCGCTTTAAAAAAATTTTTCTTATTAGTGATTTGATATTGATTTACAAAATTACATGCCAACTGGGGTCTAATTCCACACCATTCCCACCACCAGAGTTCTGAATCCCAAGTCCCTCCATTGCAAACCACCACAATTCTCCCGAGGTTGCAGATATGAATTAACTGTCATCTCTGCAACTATCCATCTACATTTGTACATATTTACCCCTTTTAATTTCCAGGTCTAATCCTCTCTACCCCTCCAAGTCACACATAACCGTATTACTACAAGAAAACATTTCTCTGTTTTGTCCCCTCTCTCTGGGACCTAATAGTGCTGAAGTTCAGAGCCCTCTTATCCTCTCCCCCCTCCTTCTCCCCCACTGTGAGCATGGCTCAAAGTTGTGTTGGGGGTGCAGAAGGGAGGATTTCTGACTCCTGTAATTGCTTCTCTGCTGAAATTGGGAGTTGGCATGTCAATCTATGCCCCCAGCCTGATTCTGTCTTTCCCCAGTGGGGTTGGGCTCTGGAGAGGTGTCCACTCTATGAAACAATGGTGAGGTCATCTGCCCAGAGAAGTCAGTATGGAATCATGGTTGTGTCTGAAACTTGGTGTGTGGAAAGTGGCAGGACATAAAGTGAGACAAAATGGTTAGTGAACAGGAACCAAAAAGTAAGAACAGGACAGATGAGACTGGGGCTCTTAAGGTGGAAGAAAACTTGGAAATCCATTTTAGGCATGTTTCTAGGGGTCTATGACTATGGTAGTTTTTTATTGAGTTTGATAGCTAGCATGAAGTTGAATAAAAATACAGTCTGAGAAAATGTTATCAGAGTAAAGGACTAGAGAGATTAGGGCAGAGAGTGGCTCCCATTCTTGAAAAAATTCTATGGATAGAATTAACTATTTACCTCCACCCACCTGATCCAGGGCATATATATATATATATATATATATATATATATATATATATATATATATATATATATATATATATATATACACTAACATCAGAGCCTATGTAAACCATAAGGCTTATTGGTCTGAGCTCGTAGCTCATAGTCACAGCTGGCCACAGTGCAGGCTGCACTCATTTCAGGACCAATCTTCCTCAACTGGTAGGACGAGATAACCCAGCCTCCCCTTCGGAGACTAGGGCAGTCCCTACTATAGCTGCTCTATGGTGAGGGCAAGGGTGTGGTTGCTTTTCTATGTATGCAAATAACCCCGGTTTGAGCATGGCTCCTACAGTATTGACAGAAGCTTTCGTACTGTGGTAACTTTTTACTTCTCTGTTTCTGTTTCTGTCTCTCTACTTGAAAAAGTTGGCCTGGAGTAGTGAAACCCCAGGAGACTAAATAAATAAATAAATAAGATATATAGAGTGACTTACTGTATTTATCAGACAGAAGCTACTCAGGGGCCAGGTAGTGGCACACCAGGTTAAGCACATGTAGTACAAAGCACAAGGACCCCTGCAAAGATCCCGGTTCGAGCCCCTAGTTCCCCACCTACGGGGGGACACTTCACAAGTAGTGAAGCAGGTCTGTAGGTGTTTATCTTTCTCTCTCCCTCTCTATCTTCCCCCTCCCCTCTCAATATAAAAAAAAAAAGCCACAGGAGCAGTAGATTCATAGTGCAGGCACTGAGACTCATAACCCTGGAGGCAAAAAAAAAAAAAAAAAAAAAACTAAAGAAAGAAAAGGGTCCAGGAGGTGGGGCACTGGACCCGTAAGCATGAGGTCCCGAGTTCAGTTCCCAGCATCACATGTACCAGAGTAATGCCTGGTTCTTTCTCTCTCTCCTGAGGTCTTTCTCTTTAATAAATAAATAAAATCTTTAAAAAAAAAATTAAAGAGGGAGTCGGGCAGTAGTGCAGCGGGTTAAGTGCACGTGGCGTGAAGCAAGGACCCGGTAAGCACCCCGGTTCAAGCCCCCGGCTCCCCACCTGCAGGGGAGTCGCTTCACAGGTGGTGAAGCAGGTCTGTAGGTGTCTATCTTTCTCTCCCCCTCTCTGTCTTCTACACCTCTCCATTTCTCTGTCTTATCCAACAACAACGCCATCAATAATAATAACTACAACAATAAAACAAGGGCAACAAAAGGGAATAAATAAAAATTTTTTTAAAAAAAGGAAGGAAGGAATGAAAGAAGGAAGGAAGAAAAGAAAGGTGCTACTCATACCACCGGGTCCACTTTATGAATATTACTGAGTACAATTTTTCTCAACAAATGGTTTTTATCTGTCTTGCAGGCATGGGCATTTAGCTGTTGCTCCCTTTGCAAGGGCGTTAAGAAGCTCAAGCCAGAAAGAACTCCATAGCCCACATCTGCCACATGACCCTCACAACATGTATTTTGTGTCCAAACTTCATTCCTGTTTTTATCTTTTCTTTCCTAAACTTTTTTTTTGGTCTAGTTTTCATCATCTTTTGTTTTATCTTGTCTCATGAATTGGCCCAAAGTGCTGTCAAGTCTTTTTCATAACAAATGACTACCCTGAACTCAACTAGCACCCAGGTATGCATTACATGACTACTGCTTAGTTAGATTTTCACCTTGTTGACCAACTGCCTCCTTTAACATGGGGTCTGATATTCATGCCACCTCCCTCTGTCTGTCTCTCTTTTTTCCTCCAGGGGTCCTGGGGCTTGGTGTGGGCACTATGAATCCACTGTTCCTGATGGCCATTTTTTCCATTTTATTGGACAGGACAGAGAGAAATTGAGAGAGGAGAAGATAGAGAGGGTGAGAGACACCTGCACACCTGGTTCACCAATTGTGAAGAATCTCCCTTCAGGTGGGCAGCTGGTGGGTGGGTGGGGCTCGAACCCAGATCTTTGCTCGGGTCCTTGCACTTCGAATTGTGGTGTTTAACTGGATCCACAACTGCCTGGGCCCCCCTACTTCTGTCTCTTTACACTTTTTTTTTTCACTCTAGGGTTATTGCTGGGGCTCAGTGCCTGCGCTACAAATCCACTGCTTTTGGAGGCCGTTTTTCCAATTTGTTGCCCTTGTTGTCATCCTTCTTGTTGTTATTTTTATTGTTGTTATTGCTGTTGTTGTTGGCAGATAGGACAGAGAGAAATTGAGAGAGGAGAGGAGACAGTGAGGGGGAGATAAAGATAGACACCTGCAGACCTGCTTCACTATCTGTGAAGTGACCCCCCTGCAGGTGGAGAGCCAGAGGCTCGAACCAGGATCCTTACGCAGGTCCTTGTGCTTTGTGCCATGTGTGCTTAACCCTCTGCACTACCGCCCGGCCCCCTCTTTATGCTTTCTTAACGAGACTGATTGATTTTGCTAAACATGTCCCCATATGTTACTCATCATGATTACCACCTATTTTTTGCAAATAGGGAAAAGGAGATTTAGAGAAAATCTGTGATTTGTGACTTTATAGTGAGCTAAAATGAAAGTTAATCTCATGGTTCCTGGCTTGGGACCCCTGCTTTTAATTTTAGTTTACCCCCTTGAATACCAAGGAAAAATCACTCTCCATGCTTATTTTCTGCAATTTCTACATTCCAGGCATGTGCCTCTCTCCCTGTGAAAAATACAGGAGGATAATATAAAAAGGGAGTTGGGCAATGGTGGTGCAGCTGGTAGAGTGCACGTTACAATGCCTGAGGACCCGGGTTCAAGCCCCTGCTCCCATATGCAGGAGGAAAGCTTTATGAACAGCGAAGTAGTGATTCGGGTGCCTTGCTTTCTCTCTCCCTCCCCTTTGATTTTTCTCTGTCTCTATCCAAATAAGTAAACAAAATGTTTTAAATAGGAATATGATATCTAACCACAATAAACACAATGGGTGCTATCACCCATGACACCGGAGCATAAAATTGACAAGATGGTTTTGTCAGGCATTCGGGTGCATATGGAGATGACAATTTTTAACAGTCAAATAGGAATTCAGGGAGGAGAGAGGTCAGTGTGAATTAGTCATCTGCCAAAGGGGGAGGTAGATTGAGCTGAAGTGTATGCATGTGAGGAGTGGGAACAGCTGGATTGGTTTGTGAAGGAGGGGGTCCTTCAGATGGGAGTCCTGGAAGGGTGGGGTTAGAAGGCAGCTGGCAAGATGGGCTAGCAAGATGGCTCACCAGGGAGGGTGGCTGATTTGCCATGCCTGTGATGCATATTCGAGTCCCCATTGCACTAGGGGAAGCTACAGGGTTACGGTGTCTCTTTCTACCTGAAAAATTCAGCCTACTACAGTGAAACCCTGATGATAATGACAAACAAACAAACAAAAAAGGCAGCAGAACTCACTGCTTTGGTCAAATGGGACCTAGGAAGTCAGCTGAGGCTGAGACAAGAACAGGGATCCAGCCTTCCAGGTCCTACAGTCAGACTGGCGGGGCCAGGAGCACTTGGGTGCCAGCCCCGTTCCCCATTAGGGAACGCACAACACCATCTGCACAATCCCCAGAGCAAGAGCAGATATTTTATAACTTCCTTTTTTTTTTTCCTTTTTAAGTCTAAATTAAAAATAAATGTTCCTTCAGTTCTCAGATGTATATCTCTGGTGCAACCTGCCCACATTCCCTCATACTGCCCTTTCTAGAACATGGCAGGAGAAAGGAGGGAAGAGATGGATAGAGAGAGGGAGCCAGTCCACCCCGGCTTCCATGCCAGTGGATTGCACCTCTTCCAAGAGGGAGAAGCTTCAGGCGTGGCCGCGCAGACGGGTGGAGAGAGCCCAGAATGTGGCTGGTACCAGTGAATGTGGAAGGAGAGCCAACAGTGAGAATTTCTAGCCCAGTCTCCACCCGATCTTGCTGAAGACTATGGCCAAATTGCACATCCTAGCTCCTATCTCTCTGCACCCACTTATAGTTTGAAACATGGGTGGGGGACCCTGCATAGCTTCTGTTCCCAGCAGCTGTCCTCTTCACACATCTGTGTACCTTTGCCGTTCCCCTTCCCCTCAGGTGGCCAGCCTGAGGGTGCCCTGGTGATGCACACACACAGTAGGTCTCACGTTTTAGTTTTGGCTCTTACTGGTTGTTACTTTGAGCAAGTTACTGGTGTTCTTTGTGGCTCCATTCCCATATTTGATAGGTCAGATAGAAACTGAGAGGAAATAGGAGATAGAGGAGAAAGAGAGACACCTGCATCACTGCTTCATGACTTGGGAAGTTTCCCCCATACAGGTGGGGCCCTAGGGTTTAAACCCAGCTTCTTGCGCATGGTAATGTGTGCATTCAACAGGATGAGCCACTGCCAGGCCCACCTCTATTTTATCATCTGTTCACTGGGGGGGAAATTCTGGTACATCTCTGGGTGGCTTTGAGAGGAGGTGAGGTTTGTAAAGAAGGCGTGGAAAGAATTTGGCATGGTGTCTGGCATGTAACGAGGGTTCACTAGGTATAAAGTAATAGTATTTTGCCCCCTCTTCCTATATAGCCACAATTCTTTTCTAGATATTGCTGGTCTCTCCTGAATGTTACATTCTGTGTCACATAGCTGAGCATCATCTTGGTCCCTCTTGTCTTCGAGTCAAGTCTTATTCCTCAAAGGATAGTGAGCTCATGAGGGTAGATTCAGAGCTTTATTTTTTTGCTGTTGTGCCCCAAAGCGTTCAGCAGAGACACTATACATTACAACACTATTCCTTCATTGTGAAGAACATTCACTAATTTTTAAAAACTTTATCTGGCATTGTGTTCCAACAATCTATAAGTTCCAAGTAGGCACCAACAAAAAGAAACACGTGTACATGCACATGTTTCAGCCTACCACTGAAAATCCAATTCTATATATCATGCAATTGAGATTATAATCTTTTTCCCCAGTCCCTTCTGGTATAACCACTAACTGATCCTTATTGTCTAAGTTTATTTTTGTTCCAGTTCATTAGTTCATTTGCTTCTCTATATACCATATGAGTTAAGTTTATGGCATTGTCTTTCTCTCCCTGACCTATTCCACTAAGTATAACACTAAATCTAGGCCCATTCATGTTGTTTCAAAGGGTAGTGTTTAATTCTTTTATATAGCTGAGTATTCCATTATGTGTGTATATATATATATATCACATGTTCTTTTTCAAAATATTTATTCGCTTTTGTTGCCCTTGCTGTTTTATTGTTGTAGTTATTATTATTGTTGTTATTGATGTCATTGTTATTGGATAGGACATAGAGAAATGGAGAGAGGAGGGGAAGACAGAGAGGGGGAAAGAAAGATAGATACCTGCAGACCTGCTTCACCGCTTGTGAAGCGACTCCCCTGCAGGTAGGGAGCCGGGGGCTCGAACCTGGATTCTTATGCAGGTCCTTGCGCTTTGCACCACCTGCACTTAACCCGCTGTGCTACAGCCCGACTCCCTATATCACATATTCTTTATCCGGTCCCCTGTCAGTGGGTACTTAGGTTGTTTCTAATTAATTGTGGGCCAGGGAAGTTGTCACATAGATTGTGATGACCACCACTATCACCATTCCATACTCTTTTATCTTATTTTCTTTTTAAAAAAAAATATTTATTTATTCTTTATTTCCTTTTGTTGCCCTTGTTGTTTTATTGTTGTAGTTATTATTGATGTCGTTGTTGGATAGGACAGAGAGAAACGGAGAGATGAGGGGAAGACAGAGAGGGGGAGAGAAAGATAGACATCTGCAGAACTGCTTCCCCGCCTGTGAAGCGACTCCCCTGCAGGTGGGGAGCCGGGGGCTTGGACCGGGGTCCTTATGGCGGTCCTTGCGCTTTGCGCCACGTGTGCTTAACCCGCTACGCTACCGCCCGAATCCCTATCTTATTTCTTTTATCTTAATGAGAGAGCGGGAGGGAGGAGGGGGGAGGCTCCAGGGCACTGCTTAGTGGTTCCGTCTGGAGGTTGAGCCAAGGACCTCAGGGTGTTAGGCCTGAAAAAACTTTTCCATAATCATTATGCTGCCTCCCCAGTCCTCCTTACTCTTTTAATAAAGGTCCTAGGGGCTGGGAGATGGTGCACCTGGCTGAGCGTAGAGGTTACCAAGTGAAAAGACCTAAGTTCTAGCCCCTAGTCCCCACCTGTAGGGGAAAGCTTCATGAGTGGTGAAGCACCACTGCAGATCTCTCTCTCCTCTCTACTTCCCCCTTCCTTAAGTTCCCTCTCTCTCTATCAAAATATATATAAATAAATATAATAAAAACTTAAAAATAGATAAAAGTCATAATTGCATGGGAATGTTACCTTTGGTCAGGGGGCAAACTGAGTTTTGGGACCCAATTCTTCATTCCTGCCCCTACTCTGTACTCTGACTATGGCCCCATCAGGGGAGGAACCTATTTCCCTGCTCTTGGCCATATGACTTGCTTTGGCCAACAGCATGGAGGAAGAAATGAAAGTCTGCCAGTCCTAAGCCCAGGTCTCAAAGGCCTCCTGTGTTTTCACTTGCCCTCTTGTACTTCTAGAACTGCACAAGCCCCAACTAGTGTCCTGGCTCATGGAGAATGAAAGACAAGGGGCCAGGTGGTGATGCACCTGACTGAACACACATTTTACAATGTGCAAGGACCCAGATTCAAGTCCCGGTCCCCATCTGCAGAGGGGAAGCTTTGCAAGTGGTGAAGCAGTGCTGTAGGTGTCTCTCTGTCTCTCTTTCTCTTTATCACACCCTTCCTTCTCAATTTCTGGCTGTCTCTATTTAATAAAAAAGTGAAATAAAATAAAATAAAGAAGGGAGCCAGGCGGTGGTGCAGTGGGTTAAGCACACGTGGCACAAAGCACAAGGACCGGCTTAAGGATCCCGGTTCAAGCCCCTGGCTCCCCACCTGCAGGGGAGTCGCTTCACAGGCAGTGAAGCAGGTCTGCAGGTGTCTATCTTTCTCTCCCGCTCTCTGCCTTCTCCATCTCTCTCCATTTCTCTGTGTCCTATCCAACAACAATAGCATCAGTAACAACAATAATAATAACCACAACAATGTTAAACAACAAGGGCAACAAAAGGGAAAATAAATAAATATAAAAAATAAAAAATAATGAAATAAAGATAATTTAAAAGAGAGAGAGAGAATGAAAGACATGAGAAGCAAAATCCAGGCTGGCTTAGCTGATTCGCAGTTGACCCCAGGCTAGATCAGCCAAACCCTAGGTAACTGCAGATCTCTAAGAATAGACGCTTGAATAGATGCTGGCAGTGAAATTTTATGTATGTTTGTTACACAGCATTACAGTAGCTATAACTGACTGATACAGAACACCACATATGAAGAGGGAATATTTTGTCTTCATGGCCCAAAATGTTATGCCATTATCGATGTACCCTGAATTATGTCTTCACTAATAATGTTGGTTCCTAAGTAGAGTTGCTTATCAGCCCACCCCCACCAGGAGATCAGCAGCTTCCTTCTAGGGCTGCCCTGGCAAATGCAGAAAGAAAGGGAGTTTATGCCTGAACCCAGCTTTAGGACAGAATTCAGAGCGGGGCCAATGATGTCCATATGGCAATTGACTCTCAAGAAAAACATCACATCTTCACATCAGGTTTCCTCATTCAGAGTATTCTAACCTCTACAGGAGGTGAAGTCTCAGTCAGGGAAAGAAAAAGATGTCATCAAATACTCTAATCTGCTTGGTCAGAAGTGGGGTGTGAACAACTGATAACAAGGAAGGGGGTGGGGGAGGTGGGGACAAGGGTCTTTCTGTGTGCTGTGATACTGGGACTCAGACAGACAAATTCTTTTTTTCTTTTAAGTATAGAAAATCCAAAGAGGAAACAGGATATGTGTCAAGACAACTGGGTGGTGAAACTTAAGTCAAGAGGAGACTGTAATAGAGGTAGTTATCATCTCAGTAAGATAATGGTAGGAATAACGGTTCTTCTCCCCCAACACTTTGATCCATTGATACTTAGCTAACCCCACCTCCTCCTGCAGGTTTCATCTTAGTTGTTGTCACTTCCTCCAAGAAGCCTCCCCTGATCTTTAAGATGACAGTAAAGTCCTTTGTCATATCCTCCTCCAGCACTGTGCCTACCTTCTTTGCAGCATTTACCTCAGCTGCACCTGTTTAAAATCTGTCTTCTTCAAGAACTTCCAGAAGCTTCAGCGGGTGAGACCACACCTCACTGATAAAGCAATAGTCCTTTGGCTTCATAACCCTTCCCTCCACACTGACTCATTCAATTCCAAAATGTTCCTTTCATTTTCAAATGATCTGTAATAGGGTATGTTGGGGGGAGGGGCAGACGGTAACGTACCAGGTTAAACGCACATAGTACAAAGCTCAAGGATCCTGGTTCAAGGTCCTGGCTCCCCACCTGCGGGGGGGGGGGGGGTCACTTCACAAATGGTGAAGCAAGTCTGTAGGCATCCATCTTTCTCTCCCCCTCCTCTCTCAACTTCTCTCTAACCTATCCAATAAAAAAATAGAAAAAAAAAGGCCACCAGGAGCAGTGGTTTTGCAGTGCAGTCACAGCACCCAGCAATAACCCTACAGGCAAAAAATGAAAAGAAAAAGAAAAAAAAATCTGCATGGGGCCAGGTATACAATACTTTGTGTTTTCTTTTTATTTTGTCTCCATCTTTTGATTTATGTAGCTAACAATCTGAAAATTAACATTTCATGTGTTAGGACTATTGCTATTTAAAGGATCCCAACCAACTAAATAAAACTTTCTTTTGTTATATGAATGGCTGTCCCCTAATTGGTCGAGCTTAACTGACCCATACCTTGTGTTGGGTATAAACTAGGTAACATTAGTTAGTGCCAATATAAAGGAAGTAAACTAGGGTTGGGATATAAACATATGATAAAGCAGAATCTTAGATGAGGAGGATTGGAGAGATCAGAAAGGCTTTGAGGGACTGGGCAGTGGCACATCTGGTTGAGTGCACATATTACCATGCACAAGGACTAGGGTTCAAGTTTCTGCTACCCACCTGCGGGTGTCTATCTTTCTCTCCTCTCTATTTCTCCCTGCCTCAATTTCTCTCTGCTGTAGCAAATAAAATAGAAAAAGAAAGAAAAAGAGGAGGAAGGAAGGAAGGAAGGAAGGAAGGGAGAAAGAAAGAAAGAAAAGGGGGGGCGGGTGGCAGTGCAGCTGGTTAAGCACATGTAGTGCAAACCGCATGGACTGGTGTAAGGATCCGGGTTCGAGAGTCCGGCTCCCCACCTGCAGGGGGGTCGCTTCACAGGCGGTGAAGCAGGTCTGCAGATGTCTATCTTTCTCTCCCCCTCTCTGTCTTCCCCTCCTCTCTCCTATCCAGCAACAACGACAGCAATAACAACAATAATAACCACAACAATGATAAACAACAAGGGCAACAAAAGGGAAAAAAATAGCCTCCAGGAGCAGTGGATTCATAGTGCAGGCACCCAGCCCCAGCAATAACCCTAAAGACAAAAAAAAAAAAAAAAAAGAGAGAGAGCGAGAGAGGAAGAGAGAAAGAAAATGAAAATGGCCACCAGGAGCAGTGGATTCACTGAGCAGGCACTGAGCCCCAGCGATAACCCTGGTATTAATAAAATAAAAGGCAATAAGTATGGGGCCAGGCCGTAGCACGCCTGGACAAGCACACACGAGTGGTGAAGCAGGGCTGCAGGTGTCTCTGTGTCATACCCACTCTATCTCCTCCTGCCTTCTCAATTGTTCTGTTTCTGTCAAATAATAAATACACTTAAAAATTTAAATTAAAGGGAGTCGCGCGGTGGCGCAGTGGGTTAAGCGCACGTGGCACAAAGCGCAAGGACCAGCTGAAGGATCCCAGTTCGAGCCCCCAGCTCCCACCTGCAGGGGAGTCAATTCACAGGTGGTGAAGCAGGTCTGTATGTGTCTGTTTTTCTCTCCCCCTTTTTGTCTCCCCCTCCCCTCTCCATTTCTGTCTGTCCTATTCAACAAAGAATGACATCATCAACAACAATAATAACCACACAAGGCTACAACAAAAAGGTCAACAAAAGGCGGGGAAAAGGCCTCCAGGAGCAGTGGACTCATGGTTCAGGCACTGAGCCCCAGCAATAACCCTGGAAGCAAAAAAAAAAAAAAATTAAATTAAATTAAATAGAAAAAAAGATAAGAAAAAAAAATTCTGGGACACTGAAAAATCCTCACATCAGAGAACTCTGGTGGTTATGGTTGGGAAGATGGAGGCATAGAACTTTGGTGGTGGGTAGGGTGTGGAACCATAGCCTGTAATCTTACAATATTGTAAAACACAATTACTCATAAATTTTAAAGTAGCTTGAAAAATAAAAATCCTCACATCAAAGAAACCCTCTGTATCTACCCTCCCACTCCCAGAGATAAAGTGACCTATACCAGAAACTTCTAAGAAATGGGGTTCCAAATTCATGTGGATGGTAGGGGAGACAGCATAATGAATATGCAAACAGACTCTTATGCCTGAGGCTCTGAAGCCCCAGGTTCAATTCCCCATACCACTGTAAGCCAGAGGTGAGCAATGCTCTGGTTAAAAAAAAAAAAAAAAAAGTGGAGACTAGCAAAATAGCTCACTTGGATGGTGTGCTCAGCTGCTTTGTCATGTTCATAACCCAGGTTAGAGCCGAGCCCCCACTGCATTGAAGGAAACTTCAGTGCCATGATGTCTCTCTCTCCCCCGTCTCTGTCTCTCCCTTCCCCCTCCTTCCCCAATCTCTACCTAAAAACAAATCAAATCAAAATAAAACGAGTGGGCTCAGAGTACAGAGTTCAAGTTCTGAACACCCCAAGACAGAAGTTTGGTTTGGCAATAACTCAAGGCTACTGGACTCACTGGCTGGATATTGGTTTTCTGCCTGCCTCTGGCACCAAGTTGGGTATGAGCAACTGAGACCTTGACTTAGAGAATTCCAGAATGATGCAGAAGGGAGAGGTGGATAGCAGAGTCCAGGGAGCACCGGGCTGAAGAGGGAGGCACAATGCCACCCGGAAGAAAGAACATCAGGCCCATGAGAAAACCGGTTTCTGGCATCTGAAGCATTGAGGTAACCTAAGGGTGTACCTGGCAGCAAGGAGAATGCAGATTGGACACCAGGGCTGAAACCTGGGTCCAGTCTCTCCCCAGCCACATAAGCACAGGCAGGACCATGCTGCAGGCCTCTTAGTGGAAACCTGAGAATGGAGACGCCAGCTGTGGCAGGCTTCTTCTGGGAAGGCGGTGCCATGAGCTGCCTGAGTCTTGGGATCAGCCTTTCTGCCCTGGCTTAGCAGTCGTGCTTATGTATAAGTTGGGATCTCTCTGCCACACGCCAAAGGGGGAAAAGTTCCCATCTTCAAATGTTAAGCTTAAAATAAGACACTACATGTGTGCCAGTGGATCTGTGAAATCTGCTGACTAAACTGGCACCAGTCTCTGGGAGAAAACCAACTTGTTTCTCCTGAGCTCTAGGGAGAGGAGAGAATGGGCGTGGGGTCACTCTCAGGAAAGGTGGGAAGTGCTCAGGTAGGACATGGGGCGCTCACCTGGGCAGGAAGCAGCTCAGATGTCACTTTCCAAAGTGTCAAGGCACTTGCCAGCCTTACTCGCTGGTTCTCTTCACCACTAGGGACTCAGTTCCTGGTACACTTGCTGGCACCCTGTTTCTATTTTGGTAATCATTTCAGTGACTCTGTGTGTGCATGTTTCTTACCCGTTCCCTTGTCCCAGGGGCTGCTGCTTCTTTTTAAAAATATATTTGTTAGAGAGGAGAGAACCAGAGCATCACTCTGGCATATGTGATGCCAGAGATTGAACTCAAAACCTCATGCATGGGAGTCCAACATTTTACCCACTGCACCACCTCCCAGGGGCTTTCTTTTTCTCCAGCTAGGATTATTGCTAGGGCTCAGTGCCAACATGACAAATTCACAGCTTCCAACCACTATTTCCCCCCCACCCCCCCACCTCCAGGGTTATTACCGGGGCTCGATGCCTACACCACAAATCCACTGCTATTGGCAACCATCTTTTTCTATTTTTGTTGTTACTGTTGGATAGGACAGAGAAAAATTGAGAGAGGAGGGGAAGACAGAGAGGGGGAGAAAAAGACACCTGCAGACTCACTTCACTACTTGCAAAGTGATGCCTCTGCAGGTGGGGAGCCGGGGGTTCAAACTGGTATCCTTGTGCAGGTCCTTGTGATTCGTACAATGTACGCTTAAGCTGGTGCGCTACCGCCTGACCCCTCCTTTATTTTTTATTTTTATTAGTTTTTAAAAGAATTTATTTATTCATGAGAAAGATAGGAGAGCGAGAAATAACCAGACATCACGCTGGTACATGTGCTGCTGGGGACTGAACTCAGGACCTCATAATTGAGAATCCAATGCTTTATCCACTGTGCCATCTCCCGGACCACCCTCCTTTATTTTTTATTTGATAGGACAGACAGAAATTGAGAGGGGAAGAGGAGAGAGGGAGAAAGACACTGCTTCAATCTTCGTGAAGCTTCCTCCCCTGCTGGTGGGGATTGGGGGCTTAAGCCAAGGTCTTTGCACATGGTAACATATGCTGTCAACTGGGTGTGCCACAGCCATGCCCCTGCAAGGGGCTTAAGGAGTGGGCTGAAACCTGCAGTCCCCCTTCAGGCCAGACATTCACTGAGATGCTTGGCACTACCAGGTGACAGCAGGGCCTTAGAGGAACTGATGTGGCTGGTGGAAGCCAGGCTTTAGGTGACATGCCAGAACAGCCAATGCCCCTTCTACATGAGGGAGTGAGAAGGTGGCATGGGTGTTCATGCTGCCTGTCCACATGTCAAGTGCCAAGACGGAAGGTCATAGGTTCTCTGCATTCAAAAGTTCCTCACTGGAATGGGCCTAGATGTTCTGAATCTGGATATGACTATATAGGGCTAGAAAGCTATTGCCATTTTTGGCCCTGGCTGTCACTGAGATATGCTGGAAGATGTCTCAGGGTGCACAGCACCTCAATCAAGTGATCACACAGGACCCCAGGGGCCAAGACATCCTATGCTCACAGCCACACATCTATTCACAGAAGGGTATTTGCTCCAAGACTGGTTGTGACAAGACACTCAGAGCCCCTGCTTCAGCAGTAGAGCCCTGAATGATTCAGCAGAGGGCTGGGTCAGCATCCCAGGATGCCTACAGGCCTGCAAGGACCTTGAAATGACTGTTTCATCTTTGATAGGGATCATAAAGAATGAAAAAGGGCAGGGTGTATACAAATAACACCTTGTGGGGGTTGGGCGGTAATGCAGCAGGTTAAGCACAGGTGGCACAAAGCGCCAAGGATCGGCATAAGGATCCCGGTTCAAGCCCCCAGCTTCCCACCTGCAGGGAAGTTGCTTCACAAGCAGTGAAGCAGGTCTGCAGGTGTCTATCTTTCTCTGCCCCTCTCAACAACAATAATAACTACAACAACAATAAAAAAAAGGGCAACAAAAAGGGGGAAATAAATAAATAACCTCTTGTGAAGTAGATTATGAGAACTGTGGTGGTTATCTCTGGGAGGTGGGAGGGTGGCAACACAGACTTTGGTGGTGTGTGTGATGTGGAACTATTACCTTGTCATCTTACAATCTTGTAACCCACTGTTAATCACAAATAAAATAAATAACTAAATAGTAGAAGTCTGTGGGTTTCTGTCTACCTCCAAACTTCTATGACATGAAAGAGAAATACCTTATTTTGTTGAAACCATTTTTTTATTTGGAACTTTTAAATTGCAGGTGGTCCTAGTTTTAACTGATAGGCTCATATACTATGCTACAAAGAAAACCACTATATATATATATATATATATATATATATATATATATATATATCATAATTGAAGTAACTGAAGAAAAAGATTAAACTGAAAATACTAATAAAAGAATACATTATTCAGGTGCTGGAAATAGTTCACCAAGTAGGGCACACACCTCACCATGAATGAGGTCCTGGGTTTAAGCTCTGGCAATGCATGGGAGTATCACAGCACCCACCAGGAGAAACTCCATGGATGGTAGAGCAATGCTATGGTATCTTTCCCTCTCTATATATATTTCTAGAATAGAAAGAATGAAAAAGTTGGCCCAGGAGCATTGATATCATGCATGCAAGAGGCCCCACTCAGATGTCCAACTATAGATGAATGGTTAAGAAAGTTGTGGTATAGATTCACAGTGGAATACTAGTCAGCTGTTAAAAGTAATGACATCATCTCCTTCATTGCCACATCTTGGGTGAAGTTTGAAGGAATCATGTTACATGAGATAAGCCAAAGGAGAAGGATAAATACAGATGATCTCACTTATAGGTGGAACTTAAGAAACAAGGGAAAATGGGAGTCCAGCGGTAGCGCAGCGGGTTAAGCGCAGGTGGCACAAAGCGCAACAACCAGTGTAAGGATCCCGG
Source organism: Erinaceus europaeus (assembly GCF_950295315.1). Taxonomy (NCBI): domain Eukaryota; kingdom Metazoa; phylum Chordata; class Mammalia; order Eulipotyphla; family Erinaceidae; genus Erinaceus; species Erinaceus europaeus. Next base: position 76,043 of record NW_026648258.1, on the reverse strand, counting down.
TTTGAGCCCCTGGCTCCCCACCTGCAGTGGAGTCGCTTCACAGGCGGTGAAGCAGGTCTGCAGGTGTCTATCTTTCTCTCCCCCTCTCTGTCTTCCCCTCCTCTCTCCATTTCTCTCTGTCCTATCCAACAACGACATCAATAACAACAACAATAACTACAATAATAAAACAACAAGGGCAACAAAAGGGAGTAAATAAATTAATAAATATTAAAAAATATTTAAAAAACACTTAAAAATAAATTAAATAAAAAAGAAACAAAGGGGAAACAAAAGGTAAATCTTGTGCTATATTGGGTGTATTGCACCAAAGCAAAGGACTCTGAGGAGTAAGAGCAGGGAGAGGGTTAGGGGTGGGGGTTGGAGTCAGAGTGCATGATAAAAAAAAAATTAAAATAAGAAAAAGACACACACAATTTAAAACCCAATGATATGAGATTTAAAATGTATTGTAACTACCTAGCTGATTAAAGAAGATTCAAAACTGTAACTTCAAACTGATTTACAAAATAAAACTTAGATCATTAGATATAAAAATGTATTAGATATAGCTATTTACTAAATAAACTCAGCTAATTCACAACTTTAAATACTCTTATTAGAAGGCATGAGAGAGAGAGAATGGAGAAGAGGGAATAAATATATGAAGCATTCAATACAGAGTAAAAAGTAAATCAATTGCAAAATGAACCTAAGAAAAAAAGAAAAATGAATTTATAGAAACAAAAGCAGAAAGGAATATACTAGAAAAATAAATGAAGAACTGATGAATATAGCAGAGATCAGATTCTCAGACACGAGGTTCTCAAATTTAGTAACTTATTACTTTTTTTTAGCTTATGAACACCACAAGTTTATTTCTCTTTTTCTTTTATTTTCTTTGACAGGACAGAGAAATTGAGAGGGGAGGAAGATGGACACTTGACAGGACAGAGAAATTGAAAGGAGAGGAAGATGGACACAGAAAGAGATAGCTGTAGCATCTGTTTTACTGACTGTGAAACTTACTCCCTGCGAGTGGGGATCAGAAGTTTGAACTCAGGTCCTTGTGCATAGTAATGTGTGCACTCCACTGTGTGCACCATCACCTGATCCCTACAATAACTTTTCTTTTTTTGATTGATTTATTAATGATCAACAAGACCACAGGACAAGAGGGGTATAATGTCACACAATTCCCACCACCAGAATTCTGCATCCCGTCCCCTCCATTGGAAGCTTTCCTATTCTTTATCCCTCTGGGAGCATGGATCCAGGATCATTAATGGGTACAAAAGGTAGAAGGTCTGGTTTCTGTAATTGCTTCTCCACTGGACAATAACTTTTTAACAGCACTGCTATTTCTAATCGCAAATAATCAGATACTTAAGCTCATCATGGGCAGGAAGAGAGTACACTTTAGCATGAAAAGTCAGTGAATGAATAAATGAAGCAGATTTCTAGGTAGGTGAGCTGCTAAGTGTGTTAAAGTTCATCACAGATAAATTAGCATATTGTTCTATTTTTTTTAATGAGAACAGTACAAAAAAATTATTTAAATGATGACTCATGTGTATGCAAATACCTAGAAGAAAAGTCAGCAAGTTCGCACCGGAACTTGTTACTTTGGGGAGCAGATTTGGGGTTAAGGATTATGAAAGGAGTTTTTACCTTTTTCGTTTTGTTTGAATTCTGAGCTAAGAGACCATATTCATGTAATACTTGTATAACTTTTAAAATATTCTTTAAGAAATTCTCAGAGGCATTTTTCAATTCCAAAGAACATATTCATGTATTACATGTATAATTTTATAAAATATACACAGATTTTTTTCCCCCTTCAATCCTGAGTATATTTCTGAACTCCAAAGATAAAAAGAAAAAATACCAAATTATCCTAAGAGGATGGGCGGGAGGAATTACCTATAAAGGAAGAGAGAATCTGGCCAACTATTGTTTATGTACAAGAGTGAAAAAAGACATTTCCAAATATGTGAGAACTTGGACAGTATATTGCCCACATGCTCTGAATATTATTCAAAGAAGCACTCTAGCCAAACTTAGTGCGCGCGCGCGCGCACACACACACACACACACACACACACACACACACACACAAACACACACACAGTTTAAATATGTGTGAAGGTTAATGCAAGTATTAAGCAAGGATTAAAAATATCTGATGAAATTCCAGATCATTTCCATTATCTCAGTAGGTGAGTATGGGTGAAATGGAAGATAAGAGTAAAATGGCATCCTAAAAGTCTCTTCCTATGTGGGTTGTAGCTAATGATGGGGAGGTCATATTTCTTATTCTGTTACTGATACTGAGAATGGAACTCCTCTGTTAAATATTGCAAATAAATGGTAGTACAGAGAATTCGGATATTCTACTTCCAAATTACTTTAAAAAGCCAAATCTAGCAATGAAAACAAGCACTCGAGTACAAATTAGGAGCAGAAATGGAAACAATAACAAAGCTTAAACAAGGAACTAACATGGTGGGCCAGCCCATGTGGCCAATAGTGGAGGGAGATGGAGCTTTGATGGTGGATGACCATGTGCTGACAAATATTTTGGGGAGATGTGAAATTATACCTGAGACAACAACAGGTTTACAAAATAGTATTTCCTCAATAATTTTTTCTCTCCCTTTTATTACTGACTTGACTGTCTTTACAAAATAATAAGATTTCAGGGGTATATTTTCATACCCACACATGGTGTCAGTCACCACACCCTCCACCAAAGTTCTGTGCCCATCCCTATGCCCACTAAAATTCTCACAAAGTCCAAGAGTTTCCTGTTTTGTTTTGGCTTTTTTTTTTGCACGTAATTTTTTTTTTTTTAACATGCCAACAACCACTTAATCATCCGGAGTTCTGCCATTAATTAAAAGAAAATAGATGATAATGAGTATTCCTATTCAAAATAGATAGCCCCATTCATTTAGCTCTCTAATATCCTTGAGGTAAGTTTTATGACTTTTTCCATACAGATCTTATAGCATTTTTCTTGAACTTGCATTGCTTTAAGTGCTACAATAAATGCTATTTTCCCACCTTTTTCTTTTTCTTATTGCCACCAGGGTTATTTCTAGGACTCAGTACCACCACTAAGAATCTGCCACTCCTGCCAGCCATTTTTTTCTTTCTGTTCTTTCTTTCTGTTCTGTTCTTTCTTTCTTTCTATTTTATTTGATAGGTCAAAAAGAAATTGAGAAAGGAGGGACAGATAGAGAGGGAGAAAGATATACACCTGCGGACCTGCTTCACCACTTATGAAGCGACTCCCCTGCAAATGGGGAGCCAGGGCCTTGAACCAGGATATTTGCACATGGTGATATGTGCACTTAACTGGGTGTGCTGCCACCCAACCCCCTAAATGTTATCTTTTAAGAAATATTCTGAGGTATTTATTTTGGTGTGGTAGACATATATGTGTTCTATATACTAATCTGACATCTAAAAACTCCTTTAAAATAGGAGTTACAGTATTTTGCCTATCTTCATGAATGATTTTGTTTCTTTCCTTCCAATCTTAGGACTGCTTTTATTGTTGTTGTTTGTATGTCTGTTTTGTTTTATATTTATATGTCTTACTTTACTTGCTGGTCACCCAGGAAAATGTTGGATAGAAGCAGTACTATAAGACATATTTACCTTGCTCCAGACATTAAGAAGCCACCTTTTTCATATATAAGAATGATGCTTGCAACCAGCAAAATAACTCACCTAGATGGTGCATGGTTTGAAGGAAGCTTAAGTGCTGTGGTATATTTCCCTCTCTCCCTTTGTTTCTCTGTCTCTATTTGAAAAAGTTACCCCAGGGCACTCCAGCAATGTCAGATAATGAAAATGATCATGGTACTTGCTGGGCTAGTAAGATAGCCCCTGAGAGGATGCCTGTATTGTCAAATACTTGACTTAGGTTCAGGCTCCTGGCACACCACATGGGAGTACTACAGCACCGGAGAAAGCTTGGGAGCTTCGGTGTTTCTCTCCCTCTCTGTCTCTCTTTATATTGGAAAATTTCAGCTTAGAGCAGTAAAGCCATAGGAAGAAAGAAAGGGAGAAAAAAGAAAGAGAGAGAGGAGAGAGAAAAGGAAAAAGAGAGAGGCAGGAAGACGCCATAAGCAAAGGGCTGAACAGGGCTCTGCTTTAAAGCAAGAAGAAGAAGAATGAAGAATGGCACTTGCTATCAAGTAGGTTGGAACTTTATCCTCTTCAATTTATTTACATGATGAATCAAATTAGTACAGTACTGCTTCATCTCTCATGAAGCTTTCCCTCTGTAAGTGGGGACTGGGGGCTTTTGAAATGACCCATAAATAATCTAGTTGAAATCAAATCCAGCAATGCGTTAAAACATGTCATGATCAAGTTATTTTTAACAAAAATGGTATTGTTGTAGAAAGTACTAGTTTTGGTAAGCTATGCTTTCCCAGAAATGTCCATTGCTTCTAAGTCTTCATATTATTACCCAGGGTTTTTAAATTTCCATAGTTATTGTTCTTTTTATTCCTTATATTCTCTATTACATCTTACCTCTTTTTTTTTTCTTGCTTAGTGTTGCCAGAGATGTCTATTTGATTAGTCCTTCCATGGAAGTTAGAAATTTGCCCTCAAGATATATTTCTAAGAATATATATATATATATATATATATATATATATATATATATATATGCACAAGATTAGCCATTCTGGAACTGTTTATAATGGCAAAATACTAGAAATAAAATGAACACCAAATATGTTAAGCAACTGTGATACAGCAAACTACTACACAGCTATAAAAAAAAAAATAAGGAAAATCCCTATAAATTAATTTACCATAACTTCTAGGCTATGTAATCAACTTTTAAATTTTGTACAAAAGCATTACAGAGCATTCTATCTTTTATATAAGAGATAAAGGAAAATATATTTGTATTTAATTATTTTTCAAAGGAAATTTGAAAGGACAAATTTATTGATTAAGAGTATGGGAAAGAAGTAGGGAGGGGAGTGAAAACTTTCATTATGAATTTTTATGAAACTTTGGCTTTAAACTATATTGATACTTTATATATTTCAAAAAAAACATTAAAGATGGGAAATGACTAAAACTGAATGCCGACAGAAACAGATAAACCTATCTATCAAATAAATAATATAAATGCACAAAAGGAAAAATAATTCAAATAAATTCTGTACAGTCTTCTGGCTATATATACTCTCAGTAGAATATATTTCATGGACAAATTAAACATCAGATTGTTCCTAGACATCACTTAGCACATTTGGGGGATATAGTATAGCAACAATTCTGAAACAATTTCGTATGTATAAGATTTAGCAGGTAGGTGGCCCAGGGGCTTGTAGAGCAGAAATGCACAAGAGTTGTAATCATGGGGTCCTGATTTCAACCAGGCACCACACGTGTCACAGTGATGTTCTGGTTCTCTCTGCTTTTCTCTTCCTCTTCATAAATGAAATGAATGAATGAATAAATGAATATAATTTTATTTATTTATTTATTTCAGCAAGTAGGTAAGTATATTGTTGAGTTCTTATTGGGGTCTTACATATGTGTTCTTTTACTATGTCACTAGCCAAATCATTTTTATTTTTATATTTTATGAGAAAGTGAGACAAAGAGAAACTGAAAAAATGAGAGAGACAGAGACAGAGAGAGAAAGAGAGACAGAGAACAGCACAGCACTATTCCACCATCCATGGATTTCTGACTCATTTTGCCTCTATTGCTCAGGTGTAATAATGGGGATTGAATTCCGAACCTAACAGGAGAAAGGTGGGCCCTCAAATACCGAGTCATATTCTCAACCCTTGAACTTGGGTATTTAAGAATAAGATGGGGCTGGGGGGATAGCATAATGGTTCTGCAAAAGCCTTTCAAGCCTGAGGCTCTGAGGTCCCAGGTTCAATCCCCAGCACCACCATAAGCCAGAACTGAGCAGTGTTCTGGTCTCTTTCTCTCTCTCAGTATCTTTCCCTCTGTATCTACTCTCTCATTAAAATAAAGTAAAATAAATAATATATATATATTAAAAAAAAAGAATAAGATGTACCTATTAGTGTTGTCTGTTAAGAGGGCCTAGAAACAATGATATTGCAGTATCGGTGAGCATCCAAATCTTGACTTCTAAATACTCTTCTCCCCTGAAAGGAACCAGACTCCTTGGAGGAATGGATGATCCCATGACTGGGGCAGAGAAACTACAAAGAGAGTCTGGGGCAGGGAATAGATAGCATAATGGTTATGCAAAGAGACTCTGAGGCTCCAAAGTCCCAGGTTCAAATCTCCACCCCACCAGAAACCAAAGCTGAGCAGTGCTTTGGTTAAAAAAAAAAAAAAAAAAAAAAAAAAGCTTCTGGAATAGCCATACAATAGGACTCAAAGCACTGAAGTACTCAAAGAATAAAGAGCATGTCAAATGGACAGAGAAACTCTGGTTGGTCAAATTTGGCTTAGTTGTATATCAAAATGACAGAAGTAGATCATTACCCACTGCATACAAAAAATACACTTGACCACAATTATAGCTTAAAAAAATATTAAAGGGGGAGTTATAAGGGAAATTTCTGAGGGCCAGGTGGTGGTACACCCAGTTAAACATACAAAGTACTATGTACAAGGACCTGCACAAAGATCTGGGTTCGAGCCCCCAGACCCCACCTGCAGGGAGGACATTTCACAAGTGGTGAAGCAAGTCAGCAGGTGTCTATCTTTCTCTCTCTCCCTCTCTATTTCCCTTCCCCCTCTCAATTTCTCCTGTCCTATCCAATAAAATGAAAAAAGGAAAAAAAGAAAAAAGAAAGAAAGAAAAATGGCTGCCAGGAGTAGTAGATTCGTAGTGCTGGCACCAAGCCCTGCAATAACCCTGGAGGGGAAATAAAGAGGGGAAATTTCTTATTTATAGAAGGATACCAAAAATAAGCATAGAAGGAATGATGCATATAAAATATATAGTAAACTTTGAGACTGAGTACTATATTATTCCCAGATTTTCACTCAGTGATTTTAACATCTATTCTTATCTTTCTAGTTTTAAGTTAATATGAAAAAAGCTATAGCAACAGGGTAAATATACTGTATAAGCATTCAATGTACAGATCTTAGAATGAATATATATATATCCATTGTACACATACACACACATATATGCATTTTCTTGAGTACATGCAGAAAAGTAAGAGTTGGTGGCTCATATCACAAGCATATATTTAACTTTACAAGAAACCTCAATACCATTTCTACACATACCCTTTCCCTGACTACAATTCTAGGACCAACTCTGTTTAGTTGCTTCCTTCCTAGTCTCTAAGCTGTCACCAAGGAAAATGAGAGTGCATATATCCTCTAAAGGATTTGTACAACAATGTTCAAAGTAGCACTGTTCATTATAAACTCCAAACTGGAACAAGCCAAAAGTTTACCAACAATGGAATGGATAAAGAAACTTTGATATTTGTATTAATAAAATGGAATGTTATGCAGCAGTAAAAAGGGGGGAAAAAAACCAATACTACATATAACAATATGGATAAGTCTCATAAACATTTTTGAATTAAAGACCCAAGACCAAGAAAGTACATACTGATGATTCCATTGGTATAAATTTTTGCCAAGCAAAACCATAACTCAGTGAGAAAAAGAAAAAGAGTTTAAAAAGTATCCCCTTGTGGAGGTAGTGAGAAAGGTTTCTGAGGCGCTAATAATGCTCTAAATATTTGTATAAGGGATACTCACATGTATTGTCACTTTGTGGACTTATCAAACTGTTCATTTAAGATGAATGCACCTTTCTGCATGTTTCCCAATGACAATATTCAGGAGGGAAAATATACAGGAGCTAAGGCAATGCAAGACTGTATTGGGTGTGCAATGTACATTTTATATAGAGAAGTTTCATAGCACACCTCAGGAGAATTAAATGGAGATGTATGTATTTTATCCAACAGATCTCCTCTAGAAATGTATTCTAAATGAGTATCACAGTCAAATATTTTTGAACAATGGTATAAAGGTATACATTAAAATTTTGTAGAAAATAAAATTTGAAGGGAATACTTACAATTGGTGTCCCAAAAGGAATGTAACCTGGGAAAGGGCAGAGAAGAGTTATATGAAGACCCTCACCCCATTCCTCCCAACCCCTTTCAACAAAGACACCAGGAGACTATTGGGTCTCATCAATGACCCAGATGAAGGGGCTCAGGTGAGTTAGATGGGAGGCACCTCCATCTAACTCTGGGGCTGGGAATGGATAGCATAATGGTTATGCAAAGAGACTCTTACGCCTGAGGCTCCAAAATCCCAGGTTCAAATCTCCACCCCACCAGGGCAAAGAGCTCCCTGGTGGCCCTTAGCCTCCCTCTTTCTGGTCCCCTGTAGCCAGATGATTTTTATTCCCTCTCAAACACAGAGAGCAGTTTCTAAAGGCAGGGCTGCCCACCCATGGAACATACCCACTTTAAGTGTAGTAGTCTTCTAGCCTACACTCAGGACACACCTTTGGGAGGCTTCAGAGGCCCCAGTATATCCCCCTCCTTCCCTTCACTTGCTCTGGTACAGACTCTTATTTCCCTGGCAGCATGGGAATTTCTTGCCCACCGGAGATGTCTCTCTCTCTTTAAATAATTTTTATTTATAAAATGGAAATATTGACAAGACTATAGGATAAGAGGGGACATTTCCACACAATGCCCACCCCCATAACTCTATATCTAATCCCTTCCCTTGATAGCTTCTCTATTCTTTTTTTTTAATTGTTGTTGGATAGGACAGAGAGAAATGGAGAGAGAAGCAGAAGACAGAGAGTGGGAGAGAAAGATAGACACCTGCAGACCTGATTCACCGCCTGTGAAGCGACTCCCCTGCAGGTGGAGAGCTGTGGCTCAAACCAGGATCCTTACCCCAGTTCTTGTGCTTCTTGCCACGTGCACTTACTCTGCTGTGCTACCGCCCGACCCCAGCTTCCCTGTTCTTTATCCCTCTGGGAGTATGGACCCAAGATCACTGTGGAGCGCAGAAGGTGGAAGGTCTGGCTTCTGTAGTTGCTTCTCTGTTGAACATGGGCTCTTTTTAAGAGGAAGAATCCTTTAAATCTCTGGTAACCTGCTAGGCATCCTCAGTAGGGCAGAGAGGGCTGGCATGAAGTGCAGTCAGACCTTGAGCACAGTTTCCTCTCTGCTTATAGCCCTTATAGTCACAAGGCTCTGTCCACTTTGCCCATTGCTATCAGTGGGCAGCTTCCTGTCCCCAAACTGATGGCTATGTCAGCCAGAAAGCTGAGACCCATATGTATCAGAATAACATCTAAAATAATGGTGTGGGGAGTATGTGGTGCCTCACCCTGTAGAGCTCACGTTACCATGCACGAGGACCAGAATTCATGTTGCTGATTCCCGTCTGCAATGGGGAAGCTTGATGAGTAGCAGAGCAGTGCTGCCAGTGTCTCTTTTCCCTCTCTATCTCTGTCTCTCATCCTCAGTCAATGAAATGTCCACTGGGAACAGTGGAACCATGTAGGCACTAAGCCCCAGTAAAAATCCTGGTGGCAACAAATATAACACAAAAGTTCATGTCTTGAGTGTAAGTATTCATGCACATAAACCATCATCACACTGACAGAACACCCCATGCTAAAGGAGGTCTGTCTGAGAGGGGCCTCAAAGGAAGACTTGACTCTGAAAGGTAGAGAAGGACATGAGAGGTCAGGCTTGGTGTGAGAGCTGCCCTGGCCATAGGCAGGGATGGGGCAGGAGGTGGGGGGCATCTATAGCCACAGCTACAAGACACTTGGAACCTTCCCTGCCTTGGAGTGCGCCCTGGTGAGACCAGAGAATCCCTGGGCAGTAACTGTTCCCATCTGCACTATGCTGTCACAAGGATGTTTTCTCTAATGCCAGGAGGTCAGGCTCTGGGTGTGGGGCTCCTGACTGGCCCAGGATGAAAAAAAACCTACTAGTAGAAACCCTTTCTCCAGTGGCCTGTCTGAGGCCGTCCCAGTACAGCCACCTGCTGTCCTCCTACCTCTCCCTGTAACTCAGAAGTAGGGGGGTGCAGGGGGAGGGGAAACTGGTGCAGGATACCCCACTGCACAAAGAAATAGCATAGGAAGGGCATCAATGCACTGGTGTGTGTGGCTCTGGGCAAGGCCCTCAGCCTCTCATTGCTATAGGCAGACATCCATGTCAGCCCCAGGCATTGCTTTCTAAGTACTAAGCCCAGGCACACAGAACTGTCACTCTAGGGACCTCTAGGCAGGGGCTTCCTGGGAGCAGGGATCTTAGACCCCAGGCCACAGTCTACTGGTCTCCACAGCATGGAAATTCTACCCACACATGTGTTTGGTTGTACAAGTACAGCACACACATTCTCAAGGACATCCGGATCACAACAGGATCAGAGAACAGGGAGTTAGCTAGACGATTTACTGTTTGAAAGGGCTGAGCAGAAAACAAGGCTTGGAAGAAAAGACTGCAGAAGAGAGGAGGAGTGACTCCCCTAACTCCTCCAAGCCAGGGATTGCTAGAGACTGCCTTTTAGGGAGGGGTGTGTCCCCGAGGACAGAGACACCTGCTTCACCTGTCTTCTCTGTACCCCAGCTGCTCAGGCAGAGGGAGCAAGTGCTCCCGCCTTCTCCTCCTCCTCCTCCTCCGTCTTCTTTTTAAAAGCACTATAAATGGTTCTAAACTGGGTCCATCTTGTATGACTGAGCCAAGATGGGCCATAAGTGATATGACATATGGATGTGACCTGGAACCATGACCAAAGTCGGCAGCTGAGGTTAAGCAGAGCCAGAAGAGGCCCAGAGGCTTACCTGACATTCTAAAGGGCATGAAGATCTTCTCATTGGTGTCTGGGTGTAGGATCGCCTGGCCAGAGCGAGAATAAAGTACAAGGTGATGGTGGGGAAAAGGGGAGGAAAGAGACAGGAGGAGGGGAGAGAGAAATGGGAAAAAATGGTTCCCCCAGGAAGACTTAGAGGACCAGCACCTGTATCTTGACTTCCACCTGACCAGGCCTTTTCCAGTAACCAAGGTGAGAGAAAACTGAAACCTGGGCCACACACAGCACTTCTCCTCCTGAGAGAAGTAATCCTCAGAGATGAATACAAAGAAGAAAGGGGCTGTGCTTCCCTTGCAGGCACTCTGTCCCAGATGCCTTGGTACAGAGGAGACACTTACAAAAGATTTTGTGGCAGGAGCCCATAGGGGAGGGACTCGGTGGACCCAGGAAGAGGTCCTGGCCTGAGCCAGAAATGGAGGCTCTGGTGCTTGGGAAAGAGGAGAAGGGGAAGGGGCCCTGGTGAGTTGGGAAGGGAAAGGCTGAGCAGCCATAGATGGAGGCTTCCCCCTGGATATGTAAGACAGAGCATGGAGAGGGGAAGATACAGAATTCAAAAGGGATTACCTGCTTGATTTTCTGTGCACTCCAGAGCTGGAAGAAAAGAAGACAATAGAGAGAAAGGGAATGAAAACAAAGCACAGAAATGAAAAGCAATATAGCATGATTTTTTTTTTCAGAACCAGACAGATGACTGGGATTCCCCTTTTCTACTTCTATTTCTGACCCGCAGTTTCCTCACTTGTAAAATGGGAATAGCAGTTGTCCTAACATTATTAAAGAGGTATGTAAAATGCCCAGGGGCCAGATGGTGGTGCACCTGGTTGAGTGTTCATGTTACAATGCACAAAGACCTGGGTTCGAGTCCCTGGTCCCCACTTGCAGAGGGAAAAGCTTTGCAAGTGGTAAAGCTGGTCTGCAGGTGTCTCCCTGTGTCTCCCCCTCTCTATCACCCCTATTCTATCACCTCAATTTCTGGCTGTCTCTATTCAATAAGATAAAGATTTAAAAAATTAAATAGAAAAATGCCTAGATTTTTATGAAATAAAATGAAATTTAAATATAAAAAAGAAAAGTGCTAGGAATACAGTAAATGCTTTCACTACCATAGGTGTTATTATTTCTATTGTTTGTTAAAAGAAGATTGTAGGGAAAAGAAAATTACTTTCAAATGAATGATAGATATGGGGTTTCTTCTAGCACAGCATAGAAGATAGGTAGGAGAAATAGGACAAATTATCAACTTCTTAAAATGATACAATTACTGTATTTCATTGAATCTAACACCTTAGTTATCTAAGATGCACTCTTATGTGCTACTAAGAAAGAGAAAAAAACATGACATAATGCTAAGACCCCCCCATCAATTAATACAGTCATCCCATTTAAAAGGTGTTAAATTATAATATAAATAAGTCTTTTCAAATCAAGTAAAATGAAAATTTATACTGTGTGGGGCCAGGTGGTAGTAACCACAGGAGTGAAGCTTCATACAGTGGTGAAGCAGTATTACAGGTATCTCTATTTCCCCCATCTCTTTCAACTTCTCTCTGTCTCTATTCAAAATAAATAAAATATATATGCACGTGTGTGTGTGTGTGTGTGTGTGTGTGTGTGTGTGTGTGTGTGTGTGTGTGTATGAAAATTTACATTGTGGACAAACTAAAGGCCAATATTTGTAATGGAGCAAAAAGTTTATGAAGGAAGGGAAGATGTAGCTAGCAGCTGATGTTTAAAGGTTTATAACAGGATAGTTCTTTTATGCTTTATAATAGCAGAAAGCTACTAATTAGCAGGCGATGTTCTAAAATTGCTATAAGCATTTTGCTAATTTACAGAGTCCCTCAAACCTCATTTACTACAAGTATATAATCACTATAATTGCTCTTATTTTTAATACAATTCAAATATATCTGACTGTCTAATACTCCAGATGCAAGAAGATTCAAAGCAGTAGATTTTTTTCAAGAGGAATTGGGAAACAGAGGGGACTGAAAAGAGAAAAAGCAAATATGGCATCAGTCAAACATGGTATATAAAAGCATATCAGCAAAGAGGTAAAAGGCTCATCTTTCTTATTTATTTATTTATTTATTTTTATTATTGATTTACAAAATTACATGTCAACAGGGGTATAATTCAACACCGTTCCCACCACCAGAGTTCTGAATCCCCGATCCCTCCATTGCAAACCACTGTAGTTCTCCTAAGGTTGCAGACGTAGGTTAACTGTTATCTCTACAACTGTCTGTCTATATTTGTACATAATTGCCCCATTTTTCTTCCAGGTCCAGCCCTCTCTTCCCCTCCAACCCACTCATGATCCTATTACTACATCCAAATGTCCCTCCCCTTTCCCTCCTCTCTCTGTGGGACCTGATGGAGCTGGAGTTCAGGGCCCTCTGATCCTCTTCCCCCTACCACTTCTCCCCCACTGGGAGTATAGATCAAAATTGTTTTGGGGTACAGAAGGTAGGATTTCTGATTTCTGTAATTGCTTCTTTGCTTGACATGAGCATTGGCAGGTTGATCCATACCCCCAGCCTGGTTCTATCTTTCCCTAGTGGGGTATAGCTCTGGAGAGGCAAGGTTCCAGGACTCACTGGATAGGTCGCCTAATGGCTGGCCTTTCTTTGTTGCTCAGAAAGGACCTTGCTGAAGTGCACCCCAAAGCCCCAGCACCACACTATTATGACTGCAGGCCTTGTGCAGAGTCTCCTGATCCCCCCCGCCCCACTCTCCACCAAACTCATGCATTCTCCTACCCTCTCAAGACACAGTCCAACTCTTCGGAGGCAGGGGTTACCCTTCAGTGTTGTTCCCCGATGTGGCACCAGGGGTCTCAGAATTGCACAACTAGGAGGTCTCACAGAGGTCATTCAGACTAGGGCTTCTAAACTCTAGCTGTACTTTAGGATCACCCAAATAACTCCTCCAGCATTTCCCTAGATTCCCAACTTAATTCTAAGGTACAGTCTAGTAAGATCCCCCAGATTGCACTGAAGATACATTCACAGTCTCCCAGAATCACCAGTGATGAAGGAAGAGTGGTCAGCAATGCTGTCCCAGGAGGAGGGGCGCTCTTTGTGCCTGACTGCAGACATGTTTGCCTTTTCCCAAGAAGTCACTAAAGGACATGCCTCAGCCAGCAAGGAAGACATCAAGAAAGAGGAGTTCTTAGAGACAGGGTGACTGCCAGAATAGATGCATAAGAGGAGGAAGAGCTGGCTGAGGCCTAGCAACCTCCCCCTTGCAGTCCGGCAGCAGGAGCTCCTGGACAGACACTGTTGCTCCCCTTCCACCAAAGTCCAGCTAAGCAGCACTGTGTCTGTGAGTACAAAGTGGCATCTGGATCTCACAAGTTCAAGGAGGAGCAGGCAGAAAAGGTTCATTAGTGGCACCTTGGAATCCCTCTTCCTTGGGAGGTTTGAAGGTGAAGTGGGAGGAACAGTTCCATTCTAAACTAAGATTCTTAGACATGACCTGATCTTGTTCAGGCTCATCTCATCTTCAGGCTGCAGCAACAACTGTCAGGGTCCTAGAGTTTGATGCTGAGTCAACCACTATAAGTTACCTGGTCGTCTTCTGCAAGTCACTTCACACCTTAGATTCACATTGTTTCCAAAATTAAAAAGGAAAATGAAAGCACTAGTTCAAAGGGACTTGTACACGCCTCTCCCCACAGCTGCATTATTCACAGCAGTCAAAGAGCAGAAGCAGCATAAGTGACCATACACAGGTGCCTGGATAAGGTAGTTATGGGGATTATGGTGTTTGTCTTAGTGAGGTGGGAGGACAGGGACACAGAACTTTAGTGGTGGGTGAGGTGTGGAACTATACACTGTAATCTTACAATCTTGTAAGGAAAAATGGGTTGAAACATGCAGAAGAATGAAACTGAACCCCTATATTTCACCAAATACAAAAGTATATTCCAAGTGGACCCAGGACTTGAATGTTAGACTAGAAACTATCAGATACTTAGAGGATAATATTGGCAGAACTCTTTTCCCCATACATTTTAAAGACATCTTCAATGAAACAAATCCAATTACAAAGAAGACTAAGGCAAGTATAAACTTATGGGACTACATCAAATTAAAAAGCTTCTGCACAGCAAGAGAAACCACTACCCAAACCAAGAGACCCCTCACAGAATGGGAGAAGATCTTTACATGCCATACATCAGACAAGAGGCTAAGAACCAAAATATATAAAGAGCTTGCCAAATTCAACAACAAGAAAACAAATAACCCCATCCAAAAATGGGGGGAGGACATGGACAGAATATTCACCACAGAAGAGATCCAAAAGGCTGAGACATACTTGAAAAAATGCTCCAAGTCTCTGATTGTGAGAGAAATGCAAATAAAGACAACAATGAGATACCACTTCACTCCTGTGAGAATGTCAGACATCAGGAAAGGTAACAGTAGCAAATGCTGGAGAGGTTGTGGGGTCAAAGGAACCCTCCTACACTGCTGGTGGAAATGTCAACTGGTCCAGCCTCTGTGGAGAACAGTCTGGAGATCTCTCAGAAGGCTAGAAATGGACCTACCCTATGATCCTGCAATTCCCCTCCTGGGGATATATCCTAAGGAACCCAACACACCCATCCAAAAAGATCTGAGTACACATATGTTCTTGGCAGCACAATTTGTAATAGCCAAAACCTGGAAGCAACCCAGGTGTCCAATAACAGATGAGTGGCTGAGCAAGTTGTGGTCTATATACACAATGGAATACTATTCAGCTATCAAAACCGGTGACTTCACCGTTTTCAGCCGATCTTGGATGGACCTTGAAAAATTCATGTTGGGAGTTGGCCAGTAGTGCAGCGGGTTAAGTGCAGGTGGCACAAAGCACAAGGACCGGCGTAAGGATCCCAGTTCGAGCCCCGGCCCCCCAACTGCAGGGGGTTTGCTTCACAAGTGGTGAAGCAGGTCTGCAGGTGTCTATCTTTCTCTCCTCCTCTCTGTCTTCCTCTCCTCTCTCCATTTCTCTCTGTCCTATCCAACAATGACGATATCAACAACAATAGCTACAACAATAAAAAAATAAAAAAACAAGGGCAACAAAAAGGAAATAAATATTTAAAAAAGGAAAAATTCATGTTAAGTGAAATAAGTCAGAAACAGAAGGATGAATATGGGGTGGCCTCACTCTCAGGCAGAAGTTGAAAAACAAGATCAGAAGAGAAAACACAAGTAGAACCTGAACTGGAATTACCATACTGTACCAAAGTAAGAGACTCTGGGGTGGGGGGGTGGGGGTGGGGGGGGGAGAATACAGGTCCCAGAAGTATGACAGAGGACCTGGGAGTTGTATTGTTATGTGAGAAACTGGGAAATGTTTTGCATGTACAAACTATTATATTTACTGTCGAATGTAAAGCATTAATTCCCCAATAAAGAAATAAAAAAAGAGAGAGAGCTATACTCTGGTTTAAAAAAAAGTGGGGAGAGGAACTTTTAATTGTATAAAAATTAACTATGTAAGAGAAAGGCCAAGAAATTTCTCTAGGACCCTTTTCAGTCTGGTGATGTCAGGCCCAGTTTATAGAAACTTATAGATGCAACTCTGACTTCATGGGCCTGGCTTTCCCTGAGGACCTGTTAGAATCATGAGTCAGAGGCATGCAGAATGAGTCTTCAGGATGCAGAAATGGCGGCAGGTACCACCCACAAGCCAAGAGCTGGCTGCTGGTCTAAAGTTTCACGAACTACTCATACAAACAGGCTATACGTGACAATTATCCTGGGACAGAAGAGCATTCTGCTGGGTTGTCAGAAAAGTCATGGCATATTTTTATATACAAAAATGCATCATGATTTTTCCAACAACCCAATACAAGAGGCCAAGAGTAATGCAGTGAAGTCAGAGAATCTAGGACACACTGAGAATCTAGGACAGGGAGCCCCCACCCCAGATTTCATTAGTCCACTAAAGCAGATTCACTTTAACTAGAATCCTAGTCGTGACCTAGTACCTTTGGGCTTTAGGCCATCTCTCTGTGTGCCTCTGGCTGAATATAAAATAAAAATGTACAGGCTTGGAGCCTTGGCCCTCACTGATTACAGCAACAAACCAGTGTAGATAATGAGCCCTTGGACCTTGCCTGATTTCTGAAGAGCAATATGGGACAGAGCAATATGGGTGAAAGGTGGCAGCTGTGACTCACAAGTTCACTCTGGCTAAGCCAGAGCCTTAGCTGAGCTATTCCCTGAACCTATTTGAACCTCAGTATAGAAACCAAGAAAAGGGTCAGAGGGCAGAACTTAAGCAAACTTCAAGGACAAAGTCAAAAGGCAGGAACCTGACCTCCTGGTGGCCCAGGCCCCAATGGAGGGAATAACTGTCTAGGCCCCACCCCAGTCTGGCTGGCTCCCCATCCCCTCTGCCTCCTTCCAAGCTGTCTCCTCAAACCACCCAAGGCAGCAAAGACGGAGCCTATTTAAAACAACCTCCAGAAGGTAATTAAACAGAGCCTGAAGGGGATCCTTCTGTAAGGCAAAGGATGCCTCCATGAAACAAAACAAAAAATATCTTCCAAATGGATCAGTTGAGCCAATCCCATTATTCCTCGCCATTACTTTTGTTGCCATGGTTACTCCCAGGTAATATGTACACATGCAAGTCTCTGTGAGATGAAGGTATCCCCGAGCTCTGCAGGTACACAAAAAGGAGGTTTCCCCCTGGCTCTGCAGAGTTAACACACAGTAATAGTCACAACTAACGAGCACATGCAGCTTCTCGCTAGGAAGAGGACAAACCCTGGAGTTGCATCTGATTTGAATTACAGATCCCCCACTTAATGCCATGTGATGTGGGACAGATTACTTGATCTTTTGGAGGCTTCACATACTCTTTTGTAATATGGGGATATGGATACTTACTTTCAGTGTCATTGTGAAGATTTAAGAAAATTATTATATTTAGCAAGAACTTACTGAGCCTGTATTATGCCCTGAATGCTAGGTGCTAGGCACAGATCACTGAATGAAAAGGATTAAACAACCCTGCTTTTGTAGTGCTTAAATGCTAGCAGGGATAGAAAATAACCACTAAAAGTCATAAGTTAGTTCTCTGATACTTTAGGAGGGTGGGCGTTTCAGGAAACAGGAAAGTAGAAATAAGGTCAGAATAGAGAGGGAAACGTGGGCATGGTGGAGGGTTATAGTGGGAGTAAGGTGTTCAGGGTAGTTTTCATTGAGGTAATATTGAAGGAAATAGCTGAAGGAGTGAGGGAGTCATGAAGATATCTGGTAGGAGGCTGTTCTGGGGGCCAGAATATTAGTACAAAGGCCTTGAGGCATATGTGGACCTGCCTGGTATGATTTTTTTTTATTTGTCTGTTCATTTTTTTGTTGTTGTTGCTGTTGTTTGTTTTTGTTTTTGTCTTTACATAAAGGTAGAGAGGCAGAAACGCAGGGAAGATGGGGGGCAGGGTGGACACCACAACACTGAAGCTACCTTCAATGCAGTGTGGGTCGGCCTTGAATCTGGGCCATATGCATGGTAAAACAGTACACTATCTAAGTGAACTATTTCACCAGCTCTGTCTGGTATGTTTGAGGGGTGTCAAGAAAGACAGTCTGACTGGAGTGTACTGAATAAGGGGGGGGCTAGTAGAAAACAAGAGCAGAGAGTAATGGGGGCTCTGTAGATTGTGCCGAGGATTGGCCTTTCATTCTGAGTAGAATGGCAGTAAGGGAGGCCACTATTTTCTGCTTGAGTCATGGTTCTTAGCAGGAAGCTAGTTTTACCAGGCTAGGAGGCATCTGGTAATGTTTGGTTGTCAGAATTTGGTAGAGAGTACAATTGACATGCAGTAGAGAGAAGCCAGAGATGCTGCTAGACAGCCTACAGTGCACCCGACTGCTCCTGCAACAGAGAACTCTCCAGCCCCAATGCCAGTCATGCCAAGACTGTGGAACCTTGATGCAGAGGAATTCTGGGGAATGGACAGAGGGGTACAAGTGGAGTGTGGAGACAAACCAGCAGGTCATCACCCTGGCCCACTCTTAAGTACGTTTCCAGCACTGAGTGCAACACCAAGCACTTCACACAAAGACTTCAACTAACACCCATCACCTGCCTGTTCTGTGCTAAGGGAAAAGCTGACCTGGAGCCGGCTCAGAGGGGCAGGTGCTGAGCAAGAACATGGAAGCCTGAAGCCAGGGGACAGAGAAAGGAGAATGGGGGTTGTCAATCAAGCCTTCCCTTCAGCAGCTTCTGACAAACCTGCTGACTCCCCTAGAAGATTTAGGGTGCAAGTATTTTTAACTAAGTATCTTCTCTGCTATTTTCAGCAAAGCTCAAACACAGCTGACCCCATTTCCTCTCTGCCACAGGAGAAGACTTGCAGGATCTCTTACATCCCCGCTGCCCTTTCTCCTTAGCAGGCTGCAGGCAGAAGTTCATCCTATGTGGGGCCTCTAAGATACTGCTGTGCTAAGTGCAGAGTAAGCACAAATGAAGGTGGGCACTTCTCATATTCTGAGAAACATGAACTGCCACTCAGATGCCTACAGAGGCTCCCAGAAACCTGCTCACCTCACTCCTGTCTACTTAACTCACTTCCAAGCTGCTTTTCTTTTCCCTTCCTTTCTTCTTCATCTTCATCTAGATTTCACTGGTCTGGTTTGACTTTTTTCAGATTAAGAAAGAGAGAAAGAGAGAGAGGTGGGAGAGAGGAAGATACCACAGCATGGAAGCTTCCTCAATTGTGGTAAGTGCTGGGCTGGAATCTGGGTTGAACATAGGACAAAAGAGGTGCACTATCCAGGTGAGCTATTTTGCCAGCCTGCAAACTGGTTCTTAACAGCAATGATTACTCTCCAATCCACAAAGCAATCCTCCATACTGATCCTTGCTCAAGAACTTCCAGTAGCTTCCTCCCAACCTCTCTACCTGAGTTTCAAAGACTTTCACAATCTGGCCTATGACTTCCCAACTTCCTATCCAGCTCTCTCATCCTCCTATCCTACCCCTATCTTTCTCTCATCTTTTGCTGTCTAACCTGCTTTTCCAACTTTTTGTCTCTCAGTGACTGGACCAGCTCTCCCATTACTTTGGAACTCTGAACAGTCTACATTCACCTATGCTTCATTCATGTTCTCCCTCCATGAAGCCTTTCTCATCATCTTTGTTCTCAGAAATCTCTCCTCAATTAACTGCCATCTACCTTACTCTTAGCTCCATACAGCTTATCCCCCAGCCTAGCCTCTAACCCTCAGCAGCATGTGGTCACCTCAGAAGGGTCCAGCTGACTTCCCAGTGTCCACCCATCTCAGCTCCTTCAACATACTGAGTGTTTAGCAAAATGCTCAGGGCCTGGACTTACACTAATTGTTGCGCCTTCATGGATACTACACCCCTCTGGTTAGACTCTGAACCCCACCACTCACTCTGGCATGTGCATGTACACATGATTCCATGCCACAGAGGCCTGCCTTCCCTCCCCAATGCACCTTCAGATAGCAAGCAGGTAGAAGACAGGCTCTAAACCTCTGGGAGCAATCTCATTCAGATCCCTGTTCCATCACGCACTAGCTGAATGACCTTCTATCAGTAATCAACTCCTCTAAGCTCCAGTTTTCTTACTTGAAAAATGGGATTAAGGGACCATTAAGGTGGTGCGCCTGGTTGACTGCATATATTAGAGAGTTTAAGGACCTGGGTATAACCTCCCCCTACCCCCACCTGCAGGGGTTAAGCTTCACAAGTATTGAGACAGTGATGCAGGTGTCTCTCTCACCTCTCTCTATCCCTCCCTTCTCCTCTCATTTTCTCTCTATAGCTATTAAAAAGAGAGAGAGAGGAGGGGAGGGGAGGGAAGGAAGGAAAGGGAAGTGGAGGAAAGGGAGGAAAGGGGAGGAAAGGAACATAAAAGAAAGGAAAGGAAAAGAAAGGAAAGGAAAGGAAAGGAAAGGAAAGGAAAGGAAAGGAAAGGAAAGGAAAGGAAAGGAAAGGAAAGGAAAGGAAAGTGGGATTAACACAGGTGCTTGCCAAACAGAGTTTCTGAGATAACTAACAGACATAACATACGCAGTGGTAAGTTCTTCATGCAGTGTCTGGCACTTAGTGGGCAAGCACTGAGTGGTGGCTCATGACCTTGAAGGGGTCTCCATATTCAACACCCCTCACCTCCATCCATGCAGACTATTCCAGCACAAGACATACATACAGCAGAACCAATAACCAGAGGCCTTGCAGCCTGTAATGCACATTTCCACTCTCTTCTATGGCTTTGCTGTTTAACAGCCATCATCCTTACTAGGTCTGCAAGCAAACTGTTGCTACCCAATAAGCCCAAAGGTTAAACTATCATTTTTATTTCAACCTCAAGATACCAATGAGCTAATAGTGTGGCCTTTAAAAGATTGTGGGAGCAGGCCAAGTCCAGGTCATCGGGTGTGGGCAAACTAGCAATCAACCCACATGCAAGCACCGCTGGTGCAGTGTTGTAATCAAACGGCAAGTTAAATAATAAACTGACACACAGTCCTGGTGCTGCCTGTGACATTGGGACAGGCTTGCAGGCACCAGGATGGAGCCACAGGCTTCTGACCCACATGTCTGCAAAAAGACATCAGAACAAGCACAAAGCCCAGAACAGATGAGCCCGCTGTCTGCTGTGAGGTCAGGAAGAATCTGACTGCCTCAGATGACTGTCATGACCCTTCAGAAGCATCAGCCTGGACCAGGGATTGTTCTTATTTCTAGACTGCTGAGCCCAAACTCTAGGCTGGCAAGAAATCAACATCTCCTCCATGCCTATGTCTGTGGAGCCCAGAATAGAGTGTGGCTTTGCTCATGAAGGCACGGAAGGAACTACTGTGTGGTACAAGAAGGCAGGGGGGCAGGGGAAGGTAGGCAGGAGAGGATCTGTTAATAAGGAGGACTGGGCAGCAGGCTCACATCTAGAGCACTGTGAGACCCAACCACCAGGTGAACTCTGCAGGCATCACCAACACGAGCCAGAACGGGGAAGTGGGCTTACAGCCAGGGTCTCCTCCAATGTCTCCTCCTCCTGACTCCTTAAGAGGCATGGCATGGCAGGGAGGTGGGGGTGGGGGTTTCATGACAGAAAACAAAGGAGGCCCATGAAATAGGACAGGCAAGTCTAAGCTATTAAACAGAGCAGGAGGGAGGAGGAATGATGCCGTCACTCCCCAAACTCTGGAAGAGCTGGCACCACACTCAAGAGGCAAACATGAGTAAAGAAACGCCCAAGGGGGACTGGGCTGGGAACAGACCCAGGGTCAGGAAGGGCTTGCAGGCTGGTCCTACACTTGACAGATTCAAGAGGAACTGCAAGAATCTAAGGAGTACTTTGACCTACAGAGGGGCATGTCAGGTCGGGCCATGCAAGTTCCTCAGTGATGAGATTGTTAGCTGCCCACCCAGCTGACTGCTCTGCCTAGTCAACAGACAGTGTCAACATCTGGAGACTCATCCACCCAGTGAGGTTCTGCACCATCTCACTTGTTTCCCAAGGGGCTGCACAGGGGCATCTGGCCAGGATGCTGCATCGCTGGTGTTTTGTCCTCCCTCCACATTGCTGCCTGCAGTGAGAGACCTGAGTACCCATCCTCTCCACAGGATACTCCACAGGAGTCCACAGAGGTAAGTAGCTGCTGCAGATGAAGACACTACGGGGAGATACTACCTCTTCCCTCAGCAGCAGTAGTTACCTGTTCGTTAGTGACCCCAGGACGCAGAGTCCCATGCTTGTAGTCCTCCAGCAACTGCACAGCCTCTCTGAGACGTCTCTGCAGGGGAGAGAAAAAGCACAATGAAGGGCACAAATCCAGGGCTCCTAGACTTTGTTACCTGGCAGAACTGCACAACTGTACAGTGTACAAGGCCTGCCCTCCAGTCCACAGGACACATACCAAACAATAAGGTATCCGATAAAGGACAGGTCTAAAATACTATGGAACATTATTCAGTAGTTTGAAAAGTGAAGTAGATGTACATATGATTCCATGGCCACATCTCTGCATATTTTTTGAATGAGCAAACAAACTGAAGAACTGTGTGTGTCATTCATTGTAGCAAACAAAACAGAGAAAATTATATTTTCTATGAGAATAGTTATGTATTTAAATGTATCTTTAAAAATTCCAGACAGAGAGAGACCCACCAAACTAGTGACAGAGTGACAGGGATTACCTTGATGTGTAGGAGAAAAGGACCAGACTTGGTAAGGGGTGTCAGAAGGAAATCTAATCTTAACTGTAATACTGTAAGTTTTTATAAACAGAACATATTTATGTAATACATAATTTCTATTCAGCATTTTAAAAACACTAACAGAGATTTACATACTAAGATACATATGGCTACAGTAACTGATGGGAAGAGAAGAGGGGAAAAAAGATAAATTTATATGGGTTTTCTTTTTTGAAGGCTAAAGATACAGAAATAGTGGCACAAGGCAGTGTTTGACCATCAAAAGAATGATATAATATTCATAGCAGCTCTATTCAAATAGCTCCAAATTGTAAACAATTCAAGTGTCAATAGTAGAAGGAATACATTGTAATACATGCATGCAGTAAAATATTATACACTTATGAAAAGGAAAGCTAGTAATGCATGCTATAGAGTGAACTGAAGATACAAACACAATGTGCTTGAATCTATTTTCACCCCAGAAACTGTCCCACCCTCTTTCCCACCCACAGACACACACTTCTCTGGAACTTTCCCACCTCGGGAGGTAAAGTCTGTGTCCTCCTCAAGCTGATCCTGGGCAGAAATGGCTAACCAGAACACAGCCTGTGTACAGCTAGGTCATAAAAATGCCTTGTACTTCTATTCTACTTTGTTCTCTTGAGATGGTCCCTTTCTTGGGAATTAGCTGTATACTTCTTTTTTTTTCCTTTTATTAGTGATTTATACAGTTATAAAATAACAGGGGTACAAATCCACACTGTTACCACCACCAAAGTTCTGTGTCCCCCATTCCTTCCACTGGAAACTGCAGTGATTCTCCCAAGATCACAGATTTGAGTTGACTATTATTTATTTGTTTAAAAAAATTTATTTATTAATGAGAAAGATAGGAGGAGAGAGATGAAGAACCAGACATCACTCTGGTACACGTGCTGCTGGGGATCAAACTCAGGACCTCCTGCTTGAGACCAGTGCTTTATATACTATGCCACCTCCCAGACCAAGACTATTATTTCTATAATAATAATACATATACATATATGTGAGAATATTTATATATGCAAATATATCTTTAAAAATTCCAGAAGGAGAAAGACCTATTGAACTAGTGACAGAGTGACAGAGATTACCTTCATGTGTAGGAGAAAAGGACCAGATTTGGTAAGGGGTGTCAGAAGAAATTCTAATCTTAACTAATATTGTAAGTTTGCATAACATATTTTCTTTCTCCATTTTTTCTATGGTCCTGCCTTCTCTTCCATTTTAAGTTTCAGCTACACCTACTACTTCCAAATGTCTTTCCTTTTTTACCTCTTCTCTCTCTGGGTCCTAATGGAATTGGGTTTCAAAGCCCTCTAGTCATCTTCCCCTAACACTTCTCCCCCACTGGAAGGATGGACCAAAGATTTTTATAGGGTGCAGAATGCAGGAGTTCTGGCTTCTGTGATTGCTTCTCTGCTGGACATGGGCATTGGCAGGTCGATCCACACCCCTAGCTTGTTTCTATCTTTCCCTAGTGAGTTGTATACTTATTAGTTGTGTCAGAACCTTACACATGTATTATTTCACTACTTCTGGAGCTGAATTTTCATTCTTTTTTTTTTTTTTTGCCTCCAGGGTTATTGCTGGGGCTCAGTGCCTGCACCATGAATCCACTGCTCTGAGAGGCCATTTTTCCCCCTTTTGTTGCCCTTGTTGCTGTAGCCTTGGGAAAGGGAGAGAGACAGGAGCCGGGTAGTGGCACAGCAAGTTAAGCACACATGGTGAAAAGTGCATGGACCGGCATCAGGATCCCGGTTCAAGCCTCTGGCTCCCTACCTGAAGGGGAGTCGCTTCACAGGCGGTAAAGCAGGACTGCAGGTGTCTATCTTTCTCTCCCCCTCTCTGTCTTCCCTCCTCTCTTGATTTCTCTCTGTCCTATCCAACAACAACAGCAATAACAATAACGATGATAAACAAGGGCCACAAAAGGGGAAAAAAATAAAATAAATTGAAAAAAAAAAAGGAAAGGGAGAGAGACACCTGCAGCCCTGCTTCACCACTTGTGAAGTGCCCCCTGCAGGTGGGGACCAGGGGCTCGAACCTTATTCCTTACGCATTGTAACATGTGTGCTCAACTAGGTTCGCCACCACCTGGCCCCTTTTCTTCCTTTTCCTCTCAATTTCTCCCTGTCTCTGGCAAAAAAAAAAAAAAAAAAAAAGGGTGGGGGGGGCCTAGTTTTAAAACACTGGCTAAAGGCAGGGGTAGATAGCATAATTATTATGCAAAAAGACTCTCATGTCTAAGGCCCCAGAGTCCTAGGTTCAGTCTTCCATATCACCATAAGCCAAAGCTGATCAGTGCCCTGGTAAAAACAAAACAAAACAAAACAATAAATAAATAACTAAATAAACCATCTGGCAAAGAACAGTGGATTTATTGTATAGGCACCAAAGCACAGCCTTAACCCTTGCAGCAAAATAAAAAAGAAAAGAAAAAAGGATGATTTCCCTTCTAGGTATAATATAAAAGTTTGTTTATTTATGAGAAAGAAAGAGAAACCAGGACGTCACTCTGGCATATATGAAGCAGGGGTGACAGCCAGGACCTCATGATTCCAAGTCCTAAGCTCCACTGCTACACCACCTCCCTGGCTGCAACACAGTTGTTTTTTAAACAACACGAGATCATGTTGACTGTTTTTTAATTTGTGAAAGATCACTTAGTGAGCAGTTTAGCATTTGGGCCCAGAGTTTAGACAGATCCTGGCTCTGCCCTCCCCATACTCCCAAAGTCTCCTAGTAATGCAGCAACCTCCAGGCCTGCTTGCTTCCTCCCCAGGTCATAGCCTCTGTCATCAGACAATGAATGTTCTACTTCTCAGTACTGAATGGTGAATGGCCTTGCATTCTCATTATTTCCCCACTCAGGGATTCTCCCAAGTTCCTATAACAACCTGGCTAGATTCCATCTCATTTGACGTGGTCATCAAAAGGAAAACTTCTGCCACAAGAATAAGACCCAAAGAGCCTGGTCTTGGCATGGAGTGAGGGAGGATTCAATCCAAAGGCCCTAAAGATGAGCCTGAGAATCCCAGACTGAAAGAAGGTAGAACGTGCTCTGGTGCCTTGAGGCTTCACTAACACACAGTCAGGCCCTCTCTAGGCTGCAGGGCTGAAGCTTCAGGCCCCTTGGAGGCACAGCCAAGGCCCAGCTCATCTATCTTCAGTAGTTCATAAGGGCTGGCTCTTCTGGGGGCTGTTTACCCTGCAGAGAAGAGGCCTTTTATTTTAGGGATACTTGAGGGGTAAGGGTAGGGTCTCCCTGTTTCAAATCCTCCTCTCTCTCTATGCATTGTAAAGCCTGACAGAAGAGCACTGGGCTCTCTAGGGGTGGGGAAAGCTGGAGATCAGTAACAGAGTGGCCTTTTCAGGAAGTCTTTTCCACAAGGAGCTAATGGGCAGCCAGCCTTGCATGTAAAGACTGTAAGGGGCCGCTGGCCCAGAGACAAGGGTGTGAGCTTTTCCCTGGAGTCCAGGGTACAAGAAAAAGACAGCTCAGGATGCTATTTCCCAAACTCTACAGCTGGCCTGCTTACCTCTGGCTTTCCAGCCAAAACTCTGGCATTCCTTACAGTGTCACTGCAAGGATCTCTGTGAGCACTAGACGGGGGGCACAGTATCTGGAAACACTGGAAACACAGGCACTGGGGAGGCCTGCTCCAACAGCAGAGAATCTGAAAAGAGGAGACTTTTGACCCTTCTCTTTCCCTCCTCCAGATTCTGAGGGGAAGGAGAAGGAAGCAGTGGGGAGGCTTGGAGTGTTAGGGTGTTAGCCATCTCAGACAGCAAAACAAACAGAGACCTGGGAAAGCAAAGGCATAAAAAGAAAGCTGGGAAAAGCTGGAGTGATAGCTCATCTGGAAGGGTGCCTGTTTTGTCACATGTACCACCTGGCTTTGAGGCCAGCCCCCCTCCCCCCAGCGCAGTGGGGGAAACTTCAATGCTGTGGTGTCTTTCCTTCTCCCCCTCTGTCTTTTTCTCTGTATGAAAAAGTCAGCTCAGAGCAGTAAAGTCTTAGCAATGACAGATGTGTGTGTGTGTGGGGGGAGAATAAGTAAGTAGTAAGCAAGTTGGGGAAAGAGACATCAGGAACAAAACTAATCTTTCTGGGAGGATGGGGGAAAGGCATTATAGGCAACCCCAAAACTAAATGCAAACTGAGTGTAATCCCCGTTTAACTAATGGAGGACAGAAAAATCATTTAAGGGAGTCGGGCAGTAGTGCAGCAGGCTAAGCGCACGTGGCGCAAAGCGCAAAGACCAGAGTAAGGATCCCAGTTCGAGCCCCTGGCTCCCCACCTGCAGGGGAGTCTCATAGGTGGTGAAGCAGGTCTGCAGGTGTCTATCTTTCTCTCCCCCCCTCTGTCTTCCCCTCCCCTCTCCATTTCTCTCTGTCCTATCCAACAATGACAACATTAACTACAACAACAATAAAAAACAACAAGAAAAAAAAAAAAAACAAGGGCAACAAAAGGGAAAAATAAATAAAATATTTAAAAAATTCTAAAACAAATCATTTAAATATTTGATTAACCAGGTCTTTAATATGTTAAACAGTATTATAATAATCTACAAATACATTTATCAGAAATGAAAAGAGATATTCTTGAAACTGTTTCTGTGGGGATACAAGATAGCAGACAACCTGCGGTCTGGGAGGTGTCGCAGTAGATAAAGCACTGGATTCTCAAGCATGGGGTCCTGAGTTCAATCACCGGCAGCACATGTACCAGAGTATGTCTGGTTCTTTCTCTTTCCTCCTATGTTTCTAATTAATAAAGAAAGAAAGAAAATCTAAAAAAAAAAAAAAAAAAAAAAAAAAGATAGCAGATAATCTATCTGTTAAACCACTAACAGGGATAGTTAATTACACTGTATACAGACCCGGAAGTGACAGGCTGGGAAGGCCAAATATGCACAATCTGAATGCAGATGGACAAGAATTTGAAAGTGCAAAAAGGTGCTGACCTTGGCTATTTGTCACTTAAAATTCCATGAAAGGTTTTTAAATTAGAACATCAGATACTGATTAGAATACACTTAAATGGGCATCTCACTCACTTCTAGAACCTTGGTACAAGGCAATTCCACAATGTATATCAAAAACCTTAAAATGTCATTCAAAAATTCTACTTGTAGGAATTTGCCCAAAAGAAATAAAGAGAGATACAAGGAGTTTATGTACAAGAAGACTTACCAGGGACCTGGGAGGTGGTACAGTAAGTTAGGTGCCAGACCTACAAAGATGAGGTCCTGAGATGGGCCCCCAAAATCCCATGTGCCAAAGTGATGCCCTGGTTTCCCTCTCATCCACTCCCTCTCTCCTTCCCTATTTTTAATCATAAATAAACAATTTTTTTCTTTTTTCTTAAGAGTGACATGATTACTATTATATATATAGATCACATTATTGCTTGTAAAGGCAAAAGACTTGAAACTATCCAAATGGTCAAGAGAGAAAATGAGAGGACCTGGTAGTGGCGCACTTGAAAGAACATACACATGTGGGGCCAGGCAGTGGTGTACCTAGTTAAATGTTCACATTATAATGCCCAAAGACCCAGGTTTGAGTCCTTGGTCCCCAACTACAGGGAGAAAGCTTCACAAGTGGTGAAACAGGGCTGCAGGTGTCTTTCTCTCCCTTTAATCTGTCCTAATTAAATAAATAAAGTTAAAAAAAAAAAAAAAACGTACACATGTGAGGACATGGGCTCCAACCCCCAGTCCCTACCTTCACGGGGGTAGCTTCACAAGCAGTGGAACAGTGCTGCACCTTTCTCTCCTCTGTCTCTTCCCCATCCACCTCCTGCGTGTGTGTGTGTGTGTGTGTGTGTGTGTGTGTGTGTGTCCTCTCTATGTAGAGAGAGTGAAAGAGGAAGCAGTATAATTACTATGTGACACAAACTCCAAAGATAACCTTAGTGAAAAAAAATTATTTCAATTAAAAAGAGAAAATTATTAAATAAATTATAAATAATCACATAACGGATTTTTATACAACTATTGGACATGGTTTGAAATAACATTTAATGATGAGGAACAGTACCCATGATATGCTGCTACA
Organism: Erinaceus europaeus; assembly: GCF_950295315.1. Classification (NCBI taxonomy): domain Eukaryota; kingdom Metazoa; phylum Chordata; class Mammalia; order Eulipotyphla; family Erinaceidae; genus Erinaceus; species Erinaceus europaeus. Next base: position 46,913 of record NW_026648258.1, on the reverse strand, counting down.
TGGAAAACAGAATGTCATATATGATTCCATATGTCTACATGTAAATCTTTGATCTTTGTGTGCATAGCTAATTTTGTGCATGTATATATTCCACAGTGTTAATCACATAGTTCGATTGCTCTTTTCCTTTCTCTAAATTTGTATCTCTCATGGTGGGGCCAGGCGGTGGCACACCTGGTTAAGCACATACATTACAGCGTGCAAGGACCCAGGTTCAAGCCCCTGGTCTCCACCAGCTTCATGAGTAGTGAAGCAGGTCTGCAGGTATCTTTCTGTCCTTTCCCTTTCTATCTCCCCCTCTTCTCTCAATTTTTGTCTTTATCCAGTAATAAATAAAATAAAAATATTTAAAATAAATAAGTATCTAAAAATAAATCCATCGAATTGTATCTCTCTATTCTCCTGGTGAGAACTCTAGGTCTTAAAGTCAGTATAATTGCTTATTTACTCTACAGTACACTGAAAACAGTGTCAGGTTATAGCAATACTCATTCTGAGTTAGTGTTAACACTATTTCTGTTAATGTCCCTTATTATGCAGATTGTGAGATGAACATAGAGCCTTGTATTTGCGTGATACAGCTGAGCTGCCTCCCCAGCCCAATTTTTACTCTCTGTCTTCTTTTTTTAATGCTTATTTATTTATTCTGAATTAGAGACAGGGAGAAATTGTGAGGGAGAGAGAGAGAGACCTGCAGCACTGCTTTGCCACTCATGAAGTTTCCCCCCTGCAGGTGGGGATCGGGGGTTTGAACTTGGATCCCTTACACACCATAATGTGAGCACTCAACCAGGTATGCCACCACCCAGCCCCCTTCTCTATATCCTTATATATTTTTAGAGAGAATATGTGCAAGAGAGAGAGGAAGAGACACTAAATCACTGTTCCACCATATGGAATTCCCTTAGGGCTCCCATGTGGTGCTAGATTGAACTCAGGGACTCGTACATGTTAAGGCATATGTCCTACCTGCTGAGCCATCACCTGGTCTCTTCAGTAAGTTTTCTATGTACTTCACAGATGATAATATGTAAACCATTTGTTGCTTTAACTAATAATCTTTAGTCCATAATTAAAAGTAACTCAGAGGCCAGGAAGATAGCTCACACTTGGTAGAGTACACACTTTGTCATGCATGAAGTTTAAACCCCAGACACCATATGGGTTTATCATTCAAAAAAGGAAGCTTCGTGAGTGATGGAATGACGCTGAGGTATCTCACCTTTTCTCTCACCTTCTATCTGAAGAAACAAGAAGAGTTTTCTGGGAATTATAAAGTCCTAGCCCATGAAGTCCCAGAAAATCCCTGGTGACCAAATAAACAACAATAAAAGCAACTTAGCTATCAGCTAGTACCACTTTTCCCCTAGAGGTCTAGATTAAACTCCATGACCCAGTGAAGAGATGTGCTGCATATCTCTCTCTCTCTCTCTCCTTCCCTCCCTCCTTCCCTCCCTCTCCTCTCTCAATTTCTCTCTGTCCTGTCAAATAAACAAGCAAACAAAAAAACTCCAGGAGCCACATGTATTCATTGCCAAAGCTGGTATTCTGGGACTTGCAGTGGCTTCCTTCCCCAGGCCTGACCCTGCATACACTGCACTCTGTGACAGGAGACTCACAGCTCCTCAGATTAGCTACCCAGCCACCCCACACCCCCAAAGAATCTACTCACGAACAGATTTCATGAAATACATTTTACTGACCACCTCCCAGGACTGGTGGAGGAGTGACAGCTCACTAACATTCACCAGCATAGTAGGTGTAACCAGTCTCTAATGAGCCTCTGTCCTTTCCTCTCATTGTAATGACTTGCTCTCCTCCCACTGTTGTTTTCTCTTTTCTTCCTTACTGCTTCTCCTTTTTAGGATCAAAAAGCATAATTCTTCCTCCCTCTGTCAAACAGACCAACCTCCTCCTCTGAAGCATTGCTCAAGACATTCTTAGAACAAAGACAGCCTTCTTCCTAAGAGAAATTATGGTGAATAAAATTTCCTCCGCCTCATTACACATACAAGGGTTGGAATCTTTTACAAGCTTGCCTAGTTATGAATTGCAAACCAGTAGCTACAAAATTCTCTCAAGATGCATCATCTCCATTGACTCAGCTAATGTTCCTGGGTCATCAGATGGTTCCAGCTGCTCAAGAACTCCCAACTTCCAGAGCCACGTCCTCAGTGTCTACACTGTCCCCCACCCCCACCCCCACCCACGACCCCAACCCACAGACAAACATGCCTGTCCTAATCTTCTTCAAACAGGCAACAAATGTCCCATGTTCCCTCTTAGGACACAAACCAAGGGCTTGGGGAGAAGAAGTTCTGTCAACATGAGCCATGGCTTGTGGACAGAGCAGAGCAGAGGGGGATGCTGGTCCTTCTGGTGGAACCACTGGGGAAGGTGTTCAACTAAGAGATCCCTCTTTGTGCCACTAATTTCTTTTCTATTTTATTTATTGGATAGAGACAAAGAGAAATCTTGGGGGGGGGGGTGAAGGAGAGAGGAAAAAAAGAGACAGCTGCAACACTGTTTCACCACTCATGAAACTACCCCGCCCACACACACAAATGGGGACCAGGGGCTTGAACCTAGGTCCTTACAGACTGTAACATATATGTTTTAACAGGTGCACCACCACTTGATCCTGTCATTAATTTCTAAATGCTTCCCTACAGATGGCTTTTCTAAGCATTCTACCTGAACTAGAACTAATGACAGTCTGAGGCCCCACTTAAGCCCTCACAAAGATTTTAGTGTCTAGATCTTCTGTGGGCAGAAGCTTTCCAAAGGGTCAGCAGGCAGTCTACCCATATGAGATGCCTTTGGCAAGCCTACCTGAATCTGTGATGAGGGGAATGACTCTAAAGTTTCGAAAATTGCAGGGTGGCAGGGGTAGACAGCATAATGGTCATGAAAAGAGAATTTCATGCCTAAGGTTGCAAAGTCCCACATTCAGTCCCCTGCACCACCATAAGACAGAATTGATCAGTGTTCTGGGAAAGGAAGGAAGGAAGGAAGAAAGGAGGAAAGAAAGAAAGAAAGAAAGGAAAGAAGGAAGAAAGAAAGAAAATCGTGGAGGCCAAGAAAGAAAGAAAGAAAGAAAGAAAGAAAGAAAGAAAGAAAGAAACAAAGAAACAAAGAAACAAAGAAGGAAAGAGAGAAAGAAAATCATGGAGGCCAGGCAGTAGAGCAGCAGGTTAAGCACACATGGCGCAAAGCACACAGTCTGGCATAAGAATCCCGATTCAGGGAGTCGGGCTGTAGCGCAGCGGGTTAAGCGCAGGTGGCGCAAAGCACAAGGACCGGCATAAGGATCCCGGTTCGAACCCCGGCTCCCCACCTGCAGGGGAGTCGCTTCATAGGCGGTGAAGCAGGTCTGCAGGTGTCTGTCTTTCTCTCCTCCTCTCTGTCTTCCCCTCTTCTCTCCATTTCTCTCTGTCCTATCCAACAACGACAACAACAATAATAACTACAACAATAAAACAACAAGGGCAACAAAAGGGAATAAATAAATAAAATAAATATAAAAAAAAGATAAAAAAAAGAATCCCGATTCAAACCTCTGGCTACCCACCTGCAGGCGGGGGTGAGGGGGGTCACTTTGCAAGTGGTGAAGCAGGTCTGCAGGTGTCTATCTTTCTCTCCCCCTCTCTGTCTTCCCCTCCTCTCTCCATTTCTCTCTGTCCTATCCAACAACAACAGCAATAATAACAATAAACAAGGGCAACAAAAAGGAAAAAAATAGCCTCCAGGAGCAGTGGATTCATAGTGCAGGCACTGATCTCCAGCAATAATCCTGGAGAGAAAAAAAAAAAAAAAAAGAAAGAAAGGAAGGAAGGAAGGAAGGAAGGAAATTGGGGGGCCAGGTGCATCAGATTAACGCACATAGTACTAAGCACAAGGACCTGCGCAAAGATTCTGGTTCAAGCCTCTGTCTCCCCACCTGCAGGGGTGTAGGGGGTCACTTCACAAGCAGTGAACCAGGTCTGCAGCTGTTTCTTCCCTTTCTATCTTCCCTTCCTCTCTTAATTTTTCTCTGTCCTTTCCAATAAAAAAATGGGGGGGGGGATGACTATCAGGAGCAATGAATTCATAGTGCTAGCATGGAGACCCAGCCACAACCCTGGAGGCAAAAAGAAAAAAGAGAAAAGGAAGAGAAAGAAAGAAAGAAAGAAAGAAAGAAAGAAAGAAAGAAAGAGAAATGCTGTTACATTCATTATCTTCTAGTCAGTAAGTAAGTGCCTTGACTTGACATTTCAGTTACTGATAGGAGAAACAGGCCAGAACTGGCTTAATGACATGTAAGGAGGTTGGAGTCTTTCAGAACATAAGAGCTGAAGAAGAAAGAAATGGCACAGGTGGAATGTCAGAAAATGAAACAGTCCAAGGGTGAGAAGAAGATGGACTGGAGAGAAGGAGCACGCCGCCCTGCAGCTGCCCACCCACCTCCCAAGTCCTTGCCCACTTGTGGCAATCTGGAGAGCCCTCAAATACCTCCCATATCCCCAGGGCTGCCACCACCATCTCTCAGCACTTTTCCAAGTCCAGCATCTCCACACTTTAAGTTTAGCACTAGCCTCTGTTGCCTCCTCCATCAAGCAGATGATATTTATCATGCTGTTGTATCTATTTATTTTTATTGCCACCAGGGTTATTGTTGGGGCTTGGTTTCTGTGTGATGAATTCACTGTTGGTATGCTTCTAATTCTGCTTCTAAAAATCCCTTCTGTTTCATTTGGTTTAATCCCCTCTGCTTAACACTGTATTCTATTTACAAAACCACTGTTAACTAAGCACCACCCTCCCTCCAGGGCATTGGTGGTTCAGTGGTAGAATTATCACCTGCTCCGCCCCCTCTCCTTGCCACACCCTGATTTTTCACCAATCTCTTTTTGCTCCACCCTCTCTACATCATATCCTGTTTACACCCTAGTTGGCAAGTATATATAAGGACAGGATTGTTAGTTTTTAGTTTAGTTTAGTTAAGCTTAGCTTAGCTTGGTTTGGATTGCGCTGCGTTCTGCATGAATAAAGAGATACTGCGTACAGCTCAGCCATGAGTTCCTGGTCTTCTGTCTCCTGCCCGCGAAGCTAGCCAGGCAATTCACCACTCCTAGTGACCATTTTCTCCCTTTGGACAGGACAGAGAGTAATTGAGAGAAGAGAAGACAGACAGAGAGAGCGATCCACAGCCCTGAATCACCACTTGTAAAGTCTCCTCTCCCCCTCAAGTGGGGATAGGGAATAGGGACTTGAACCTGGGTCCTTGCACATGGTAACATATGCACATAACCAGGTGTAACTCTACCCAACCCCTCGTTGTATTTTGTTATTTTTTTCCCTTTATTTGATAAGACAGAAAGAAATTGAGAGGGGAGAGAAGACAGAAAGACACCTGCAGTACTTGCTTCACCATCTGTGAAGCATCCCCCGCTGCAGGTGGGAAGTAGAGTATTGAACCTGGGTCTTTGTGCATGGTAACATACGGTTAGCCAGGTGTGCCACTGCCCAGTCCCCTATTGTATTTTTTTTATTGTTGTTGTAGTTATTATTGTTGTTGTTATTGATGTCGTCGCTGTTGGATAGGACAGAGAGAAATGGAGAGAGGAGGGGAAGACAGAGGAGGAGAGAAAGACAGACACCTGCAGACCTGTTTCACCACCTGTGAAGGGACTCCCCTGCAGGGGGGGAACCGAAGGCTCGAACTGGGATCCTTATGCCGGTCCTTGTGCTTCGTACCACATGCGCTTAACCCACTGCACTACCGCCCGACTCCCCCCTATTGTACTTTTACACCATTCTGGAATTTCCTAGAAATACATATAACCTAGGTTAAGTAAATAGTTTCTCTAGATTGGTGATCTTTCACATTTTTATTTATTCTAATTTAAATTTTTGCCTCCAGGGCTATTGCTGGGGCCCAGTGCCTACACCACAAATCCACTACTACTGGTAGCCCCCCCCCCCCATTGGATAGAACAGAGAGAAACTGAGAATGGAGGGGAAGAAAGAAAGGGAGGAGAGAAAGATAGATACCTGCAGACCTGATTCACCGCTTGTAAAGTGACCCCCCACACACACACAGGTGGGGAGCCAGGGACTCAAACCAGGATCCTTATGAAGGTCCTTGTGCTTTGTACTATGTGTGCTTAAACAGATATGCCACTGCCCATCCCCCATCTTTCACATTTTTATATGTTTGCATTAATTACTCTATAGGAAAATCCAGACAGAGCCCAGAAGAAGAGCAGCATTGCCCATGGTAGACAGTAGATCCAGAGAAGCAAGTAATGCCATCCAGAAAAATATCTGAACCATTTGTTCTTGCTGAGATGCAGGAAGAAATCCTCACGTTTCATGTCTACTCCCATTTCATGTAACCTCCCCCAGACACAATAGGAATGATTCTCAGTCTAGTTGTCCAATAGGCCTTGGGCTTATTTCCACCATAGTTTTCCTTCTCAGAGCTGACTAACCCCAAGGCTTAAGCAAGCCTACCTTCAGCACAGAGAAATGCAGAGAAGGCAGAATATGTGGGGCCCTAGAGTATGACTCAAGTCTTCTGTCAGTTGTGTAATCTTGGGAGAGTTCCCTTAACTCAAGTTACCTAAACAGGAAGGCCAACTGGCTAAGAATGGAGGCTGAGAGAAAAGCTTACCTGGGTTCACATCCTGGTTCCACCACTGGCCAGAACTGTGTGCAAGAGACTTAACTTCTGTTTCCTTATCTATAAAATGGAACTTATAATCTGATGAGTTAATGCCTGTAAAATGCTTAGAACACTGCCTTGTTCACAGTAAGTGCTTAATAAATGTTTGCTACGTCCTGTGACAATGCATTCCTAAACACTTCTTGGGGTTGCTGTGATAAACTTGACAATCCCAAGTGTTTTTGGTGAGATATGGAGCACCCAGAATATTGTTGATGGGGATGTAAAATGTACAGTCATCCTGCACAATACTTCGGCAGTTCACTGTGCAGTGCAACATACACTTACCATATGAGCCAGAAGTACTGCTCATAATTGTTTATAAAAGATAAAGGAAAGCACACGTCCACACAAAGAATGCTCAAAGTAGTTTTATTTGAAATAGCCCCAAACTAGCAAAAGCCCAGATGTTCATCCATAAGTAGATAGATAAATAGATTTTGGACTGGGCCAGGTGGTGGTGCACCTGGCTGAGTGCACATTACAATGTGCAAGGACTGAGGTTCAAGCCCCTGGTCCCCACCTGCTGGGGGAAAACTTCACAAGTGGTCAAGTAGGGCTGCAGGTATCTGTCTCTTTCCCTCTCTATCTCCTCCTCCATTCTCAGTTTCTCTGTCTTTATCTAGTAAATAAACAAAAATTAGTAAATAAAAAAATATTCTGGAACACCCTTCCTTTTTTTTTTTTTTTTTTAACCAGAGCCCTGCTCAGCTCTGGCTTATGGTGGTGCAGGGGATTGAACCTGGAACTTTGAAGCCTCAGGCATGAGAGTCTTTTTGCATAACCATTATGCTAGGAACACCCTTTCAATGGAATACTACTCAGCAATAAGAAATGATAACTACTGATATATATAACATGGGTGAAGTTCATGAACATCATGCTAAGAGAAAGATGCCATGGCTACAAAGTACTGATTCTACTGACAAACATTCTGGAAATAGCAGAACAGTAGGGGTAGAAATCAGATGAGGACAGAAAGATAGCTCACTGGGTAGGGTGTGTGCCATACCATGCACACAGCCTAGGTTCATAACCCAGCACTAGGGGAAGCTGCAGCACTGTGATATCTCTCCCCTGCCTCTCTGTTTTTCTGTCTCTCAATCTAAATGAAAAAGAAGCCCAAGAATGGAAGAAGAGAAAAAAGAAAAGAAAAAAGAAGAAGGAGATAGAGATAGAGGGGAAGAAGGAGATGGAGATAGACATGGAGAAGTGGGGGGAGAATGGAGGGTGAGAGGAAAGGAAGTCAGATGAGTGGTCGCCAGAGAGCTTGATTATAACTGTCATCAGACATTATAGAGTAATGGAAATAGTCTGTCCTCATTGTGGCAGTGAACAAATAACTGAATGTGTTTGTCAAAACTTATAGAATAGCACCTATAGAAGGGGAATTATCCCTTTATAAGCCTAATATTATCTGTAAGTTTCTACAGGAGGGAGCTAGGTAGAGAGAGTGTGCAGAGAATACTTTCTGTTCATAAACACATCTGTACTTTTTGAGCCTTTGTGTACTTGGTCACAATGTTATTAAAGCTTCAAATTATAACAATCATGACAAAGGAACAAAAGCATTGACACAGATGACGCACAGATCTTTGAGAGCAACAAAGTATAAAGGTCCCAGGGACTCCATCAAGTCTGAAAGCTCTGACTTACCTCAGTAACAAAGAGTGTGCGAGGGTCGATAATGTCCAAGAAGTGCCTGAAGCGGCCATAGAAGGATGTCTAGGGAAAGGAGAGAAGAGTCGTCAGCCACTGAATACTAACTACCCTCCAAACACTTCAGATCCCCAGGCCACACCTCATCCTTGCTTTCAGGGTCCCTCAAAGCCTAAGTCTCCCCAGGTATGTGACAAATGCAAGCAAGTCTTCATTTTGTGAGGGCAGCTTTTCTAGGTCTTTGAGATTTCTTTTTTTTTTTAAAGAATTTATTTATTTATTCATGAGAAATGATAGGAGAGAGAGAAAGAACCAGACATCACTCTGGTACATGTGCTGCCAGGGATTGAACTTGGGACTTAATGCTTAAGAGTCCAAAGCCTTATCCACTGTGCCACCTCCCGGACCACGCTTTGAGATTTCTAAAGTCATCTCAGAACAACCATTATGATATTCTCTCAGGGACTAAGGAGGTGTGGCTCAAGGGCAGAGGGCCTGGGATTGATCACAGGATTGCAAGAAGGCAATGGAGGCAAAATGAATGTAACTCCATGAGTGGTAGACCAATGCTTTGTGCATACACATTCTGTCATAAAAAAAAAAGTGGAAGGTGGGGTGAGGGAGATGGGAGTGGGTAGCGGTGCACTTGGCACACACATACATGAGTAAGAACCTGGGTTCAAGCGCCTAGTCCCTACCTGCAGGAGGGAAGCTTCATGAGCTGAGCAGAGCTACAGACATTTTTTTAAAAATTATCTTTATTTATTGGATAGAGGCAGCCAGAAACTGAGAGGGAAAGGGGAGATAGAGACAGAGTGACACCTGTCTCTGAAGCAGCCCTGCTTCACCACTCGTGAAGCTTTCCCCCTGCAGGTGGGGGGTAGGGGCTCAAATCTGGGTCCTTGTGCATTGTAACATGTGCACCTAACCAGGTGTGCCACCACCTGACCCCCAGATATCTCTTTTTCTCTCCCACTCTCTCCCCCTTCTCTCTCAATTTCTCTCTGTCTCTATCAAAAAAACAAGAAAGAAAAAAATGGCTATAGAAGCAGTAGATTTGTTATGTACACACTGAGCTCAAGGGATAATACTGGTGGCAAAATAATGGTGATGATGATGATGACAACGCAGATGATGAAGAAGAACCAGGGAGGGAGGTTAGCAGTACAGCATATGCATTAGACCCTGGTTTAATCACTGGTATCATACTACAAGAAGAAAAAGGAGAGGCGAAAGCAAGGGAGGGAGAAAGGAGGGGAGAAGAGAAGAGAGAGACTCAGTGACTGTCTCGGTTTATCCTCAAGACACCACACCCTCCAGTTTCCTCCTGTGCCTCACAATGCTCTGAAATCCACTCCAAGGCTTTTGGCAGCTCCAGCCACCACTGAGCACACAGGTTGGAGATGAGGTCTGGTTTCCAGCCTTCTCCCAGCCCTTCACACCTTCTGCAGCCTCTACCTCCAGAAAAACAGGCAGGGCTCAAGCAAGTCAACACCCAGCTGGTGGTCCTCACATGTTCTTTTACCCACAGTCCTGGACAAGAAGCTGCCCCTCCTCCCCCAGCTTCTGCCCAGAGCAGGGGCCCTGAAAACAGAGGGCTTTATGCTAAGCAGGGCACAGGCATTAGAGCATAATGAAAAGAAATGGAGCAAAGCTGCTGCTGGTTCTTCTCCCTCAGGGACAAAGCCAGCTTGGTCAAGATTGAAGAGAGGAGAAAAGAGCCAAGCTAAGGGACAAAGATGAATACTGCAAACCCTGGGAGTTAATGCCTCACTACACTCCAGGCTCTGCCCCAAATCTTCCCTAGAGCCCCACGAGGTAATAAATGCTCCATCCTCTGTGCAGTGCAGGAAACAGGAATCTCCACACTCTCTCCTCTCTGCTCACACCAGGCCCATGCCACCTTCACCTCTCTGCTCCCTATGGTATCCCCTACAGAGAACTGCATCTCCACCAGACACCCCCCACCCCCCCATCCCAGTGCTGCATGGCACAGACCAAAGTCAACTTTGGACACCAGGCCTAACTAAAACAATTGCTACTCTTACCTCTTAAAACTTGAATGCTCTAAACCACTCCCCATTTATGCATGATGCTCAAACTACTGTCTGGGCCAAAATTCACCTCTAAGAATTGAGATTAGGGAAATAATAAGAGATGTTTGCTTGGGAGTCTAGCTCCAAGATTCAGAATGGGGAGCTGAGTTGGAGATCCTGAACACAGATGATAGTGGTCTGGCCTGATAGCCTACACCCCAACGTGGACTGAAGCCTGACAAGCCTAAGGTCCGACTAGCTCATTGCAAGGAGGAGGTCACACAACAGAGGAATTTATAGAAGCAAAGAAAATCTGGACTAGCATAGAATTCTAGGAAAAGGTAGAATAAAATTTAAGAGAAACAGTACTTTAACTGGCCCAAAGAAAAGCTAAGAGGAAAAGGGGTCTGGACTGAGGGTCTTATTTCCTTGGAAACTATAGGGTGGGGATAGATAGCATAATGGTTATGAAAAAAGACTCATGCCCGAGGTTCTGAAGTCCCAGGTTCAATCCCCTGCACTACCATAAGGCAGACTTGAGCAGTACTCTGGTAAAAAAAAAAAAAAAAGAAAGAAAGAAAGAAAAGAAAAAAGAAGAAGAAGAAAAAAAAGAAACTATAAAGTTAAGATCAGTGTGCAATTTTGGCTCCAGAAACTTCTTATTCGAATCTTGGCCCTTGAGTGGCATGGACACACAAATCAAGGGGGGTGGGGTGGGGGGGACAGGAATGCTTTAGAATTACTGATGTCATTTTAAATAAGGTTTGAGACAATTTATGATCTTGGTGATTGAGATTTCTCAGTGAATATAAAGGAATGATTATTCAAAGAAGAAGCAACTTGTTTTGATACTCTGTAGCTGAAGTAGATCCTAGAGAGAGACTGATTCTTTGTAACTGGCTTTGCATACCTGCCTTCACAGCCCATGCATAGGGAAGACTTCCACTTCTCAGTTTGATTTGCTTTTCATTCTCTCAAGTTTAAATTGTATAGTTTTATATTTCACTCCAAAATATAGCCACACACCCCTCCCCCACTTTTACCCAATCAGACTGTCCTGGATGATTTTCCTCCTTCTTTGCCAAAAGAATGAGTCATTTACCTTCTTCTTTTGCATTCTATTTTACAAGAAAGGTGAGTCAGCTCATTCCCAGCAGGGGCTCTGGGCCTGCAGTAGCAGGCTGCCTTCAGACTGCCATGGCCCCAGTAGGTGAACCAGTCTTGGAAGGAGCAGCTCCGTGGAAAGGCCCAAGAAGAAACTGACAGCTCTCCCATCTCCAGACCTCTCTAGACTGCTGCCCTCATCAACTAGGAATAAAATATTCACTGACCCTGTAGCATTAAGGCAAAGGCTGAACCAGTTCAGTATTCCTCAACCAAGGAACACTGAGTAGCCTGGATATTCCTGACAGCAGGCCAGTCATCCAGGAATTGGAATCAGTCAATCCAGAGTAGGCTCTAGGCATTAGTATCTATTTAAAAACCTGCCCAAGCAATTCTAATATGCAAAAGGGGTCGAGAGTCACTGGACTAGAAGCCAGCCCAACAACCAGGCCTGGGACAGTCTCTCTAGCCCATTAGATGTAAAAATTAAAACACACTAAAGTCCTTTCATTTCAGAACTGTATTGTAGGCAGCTACTGAGACACTTTCCCCATTACCTCCCAACTCTCAACCCACACAAATCTCTCAACCTTGAAGTGAGAAGCACATTTTCCTACACAGTGGGTTTCCTATAAAGCAGAGGGAGCCCTGTTCAATCACTCACACAAACAGCACACTCATAACACCAGTTATCTTACAGATATAGAGCAAGGAAACTTGAAACAAAAAGTTCTAGATAGACTAAAAGCAATGGGAAAAAGTATTTTTCCTCAAGTATTTACTCTTCACCCTGGGGTTCCAAGTTGGAAAATAAATAAACTGAAAATGATGAGGAAATTAACAGAAAAGGAGGTAGGTGAACAACTAGGTCACAGAGCTTTCCATGTGTCCCTTTGCTAAGCAGTTTGGTGCAGTGATTAGACACATGGACTTCAAGTCTACAGGAAAAAATAAGAGGACAGAGGAACATATTCAAATGTACTAGAGAGATGCCATCAGTTCCATTCAGAATGAGGGGGAAATGACAGGACAAACAAACCAGTATTTTTTTTTGTTCCCCTCAGAGCACTGCTCTGGTTTATGGTAGTGTGGGGGGACTGAACCTGGGACTTTGGAGCTTTAGGCATCAGAGTCTCTTTGCATAACCAATATGCTATCTCCTCCACAAACCAGTTTTCTTTTTCTTTTCTAACAACAGAAAGAAGGGACAAGATGGTGGTGAATCTGGTAGAGTGCACGGTTCCATGTGCAGGGACCCTGGTTCAAGTCCCCAGCCCCACCTCTCCACTAGCACTGGGAAGCTTCACAGGTGGTAAGGCAGTACTGCAGGTATTTCTTTTTCTCTCTTCATATCTCCTTCTCCCCTCTCAATTTTTCTCTATCCTATCAAATAAAAGAAAAATAAATGGCCACTGGGAGTTCTGGATTCATCATGTAGGCACTGAGCCTCAGTGATAACCCTGGTAGGGAAAAAAAAATTTTTTTTAATAGTAATAATAGAAAGAAGAGGGGAGACCAGGTGGTGGTGCATCTGGCTGAATGTACATGTTATAGTGTGCAAGGACCCAAGTTTGAGCCCCTGCTCCCCATCTGCAGGGGGAAACTTTGCAAGTGGTGAAGCAGGGCTGCAGGTGTCTCTCTGTCTCTCTTCCTCTCTCTCTCCCCTTTCTTCTCAGTTTCTGGCTGTCTCTATTCAATAAATAAAGATCATTAAATTTTTTAAAAAGAGAGAAAGAAGAGGGGAAGAACCAATGGATTAAAAGAAACAAGAGAGACATATCAGTGACATATAATATGTGGGTCTTTGGGCTTTCTGACTCAAACTATAGGAATTATGCTTTTTTTCCCCTCCCTGCAGATGTAGAACTGTCCCAAAATAAAAGTTGGGGCTAGGTGGTGGCTCCCCTAGTAGGATACATGCTACCATATGCAAGAACCCAAGTTCAAGTCCCTAGTCTACCTGCATGGGGAATGTTTCACAAGCACTGGGGCAGTGCTTCAGGTGTTTCTCTCTCTCTCTCTCTACTCCCATCTATCTAAAAGAAAGAAAAAGAAAAACCTGACTACTAGGAAAAGTGCAGCAAAAATAAATAAGTAAATAAATGCTTGTTTACAAACTAATCCCAAAATGTTCTAATTTTTTAGAGATACTTAACAGCAGGTATAATGAAATAATAGACTCTCCTGACTCAAATAATTCATTGGCTAGGGTGGGAGTGTATAAAGGAATCAAGGCTGGCCTTAAATTGGCAACTCTTTAATATAAGTGATGATTGCATAGTTCATTGACAATTGTCTTCACTTGCACATGTTTAGTCCATAACTTTTTAAAAGTTGACTATAAACAAATGAACAGGGACCGGGTGGTGGTGCACCTGGTTGAGCGCACATGTTACAATGCGCAAAGACCTGGGTTCATGTGGGGTTAATTGTGAAAGCATGGTGAGAGCATAGAGGAATGCCCATCATACAGATGGAGGTCTGAAAAGATACCCCACTTGTCAGCTTCTCCCTTTCAGGGGTAAAAAGCATGGAGGGAAAAGCTTTCCTGACTCAGTTTCCCTTTGTCAGTCTCCCAAGCATCCCAGGAACCTACACCCCCTAACACTTAACTCATTTCCTTGTTATAAACCAAATGGTTTGCCTGCTTAAAGTTCACTATAGTTCACCTGTTGTGATCACACATACTCCACATATCACCATTCTGCCTTGACCAAAAGGCTCTTCCTTCCTATTTCCTTAAACCCCTCCTCCACTTTGATCTCTTAACTCTTCTATCTTCCTTCAAGGCTCCTCTCTGTCTAATTATCCCTTGTTGAGATAATTAACATGTCCTTCTAAACACCTTCAGCTAATTGATTCTCTTACCCAATTGCCACTAATCATTCCAGAACTCTCCCCTCTACCACTATCAATTCCTTAGAACCGTCACCCTGGAGGTTCTGACCTTCCAAAGCCCACCCTTACCGCCACATGTGAAAAATGTCCTTTGCTCCCTTCTGCTATTTAAACCTGCCTTCTGTACAATAGATAGATCATTTGTGACTAAATAGTCTCCTGGTCTTTTCCTGTTGTTAGCCACTAGAGCTAACACGAGAGGCCAGTAGTATGGCTTACTTCTGCTGGGAGGCCCCCTATATGAGTACCAGCAGGTTCAAGCCTCCAGTCCCCATCTGCAGAAGGAAAGCTTTGCGAGTGGTGAAGCAATGTTGCAGGTGTCTCTCTGTCTCTCCCTCTCTATCACCCCCTTCCCTCTAGATTTCTGGCTGTCTCTATCCAATAAATAAAGATAAAAAAAATAATAAAATCCAGACTCTGTCAGTCTAGGAAGGTAATATAACATATGCTATTGTTTTCTCATCTGTAAAATGAAAGATAATTATGGGCTGGAGAGATAGCATAATAATTATGCAAAAAAAAAGCTATTCATGCCTGAGGGACCAAGGTCCCAGATTCAGTCTCCAGCACCACCATAAGCCAGAATTGAACAGTATTCTGGTAAAAAATAAATACATAAATTGTATCTGCCTCACATAGATGCTGTGAAAATCAAATCAGTTTGGGGGCCAGGCAGTGGTGAAACTGCTTGTGTACACATCTAACAGTACAGAAGGACCTGGGTTCTATCCCCTAGTTCCCACCTGCAGGGTGGAAGCTTTGTGAGTGGTGAAGCAAGTATTGTAGGTATCTCTCTCTTCTTGATCTCTCTCTGGCTCAATCCAGTAAATAAATAAATAAATATTTTTAAAGAGTTTTCTTAAATTTAAATCAATTTGCAAAAAGCTGATAAATATGATTGGCTTTCATCATCATTTTATAGGGAGATAGATGATCACATCCCCAAAGCCCAGCAAGGCAAGCTACCTTTCTCCACTCTGGCACTACTCTGCTCCCTTCCTCCCCTAGTCCTCCTGCACATGGAGATCTCTGAGAGATGAAAGGAAGAAAGATTCTGGGGAGACTACAGGGAGTGTGCAAAACTTTGGCACCCGGTATTGCTTAATGCAGGAAACTGAGTGGGTTTAAGGTTTGTATCCCTGGAGTGGGACCCTGGATTACAGATCGCTCACAAGCAGACTTTGGCAGGCCTGCACTGGGCATTGTGAATACACCTTAGACATCTAATGTATACAAGCACCAAGGGCAACTAACAATGCAGGGTAGGCTCTGAAGGCATTTATCAACCCAGCACATACATGGCAGAACATTTTGCCTTTAGAGTTCCCTTCTAATAGACACTCAGCCCCACGCCCACCTCCCACTGAGATGTCTCAGGGTCAAGAAATTGTTAGATGAAACTGTTAGATGTGTCCTTACTTGGCTACAATTTTAAAAGATCTCCAAGGAAGAGTTTTGAGAGATGTTGGCCCACCTCTCCAATCATAACTGTGTAAATCAATTCCAGTCCACAATGACTTAACAGAAGTGTCTGCAGTATACTTATTCATCAAATTATTAACAATTATCTCCAGGTACTGTACTGAGCCCCAGAGAGCCAGTGGGAAATGAAAGCAGGTAAAGCTCCTACTGGTCAAGAAGGGGAAACAAATGGCAATAAAATAACCACCCAAAACTAAATATTGGTGCACCCATTAATAAAGGGCACACATTACCATGTGTGAGGACCCAGGTTCAAGTCCCAGGTCCCCACCTGCAGGAGGGTGAAGTTCCACAAGCTGTGGAGCAGCGACATAGGTGTCACTTTCTTTTTCCCTTACTATTTGTTCAGTCTATCAGAAAAAGAAAAGAAAAGAAAAAAAAAAAAAAGCAAGGGGGAGGGTGCTGGTAATGATGGAATCATTGTGCAGGCGCTGAGCCCTACAGATAACGCTGTGTCAAAAAAGTAATGAATCGCCCCAAAGCAATATATATACTGAGATAGGTGCTTGGCAACAGGGGAACACAGTCAAGAACTGGGCCTGTGGGTAGGAGGACAGAAACAGCAGGGAAGTGGAGGAATGAGGACGATAACTGAGGGAGGTGATAAAGGCTTAGTGTCCAGAGGAAATATGATGGATTTAAGGAACTGGACAGAGCCGCTGTGGTGGAAAGGAAGGCTTAAAAGAGGAGTGAGTGTGGCTTCAAGTGGAGGAAGAAAAGTCAGCTGGAGTGGGTCCAGCAGACCTTTGGGGCTCTTTCAGAAGCAGAGGAAGCCCAGGGTAAGTATTCAAGTGTGTGGTCAGACCTGAACTCTGCCATGCAGAAGAAGGAGAGGTTGGAAGGGAGACAAAAAAGAAAAAGAGGGACCTGTTTGGAGGCTCCTGTTGTGATTAGGTGACAGATGACAGGTTTTGATCTAGGATTCCCCAGGAGACCAACAGACTGGTGAATTGTTTAAAAGCTGAGAACAGTGGGCTGTTTATTGGTATTTTTGAGGGTGAGGTTGAGGAAGGCAAGCATACAAATGACTCCCAGGTTTCTCAGGAGCCATTTAGGTGGCAGGTTGGGCTGCCTGCACAGCCAGGGGAGTGTGAGGGAGGAGAAGGTGTGGGGGCAGTACCTATGGATGAATCACAAGCACTGTGCTTTATGCTGGTCACTGTGCAGGAGGGCAGTTAGAAAGCAAACAATAGCACACACAGCAAACCCTGGTTGCCCTCGAGAGCTGTGCCAAAAAGAGGTGCTAGACATGGTTGCCAGAATTGGGTAGGCTCAACTGTGCCACAGTGGTCAATATAGCAAAGAACTAAGTCATTGTAGCCCAAGTTCTGCAGAAATGTCTGCTAGAGGTCTAAAGGACTTTTTTTTCAAAAAGGCCAAAAAATGAACCCCATAAAGCTTCATTCAGCATATTACTATCTGCCTAGCTATCTCAAAGGTAAGATGGAGACAAGAGGAAGGCAAGATGAGCCTCTTCTCTCAGAAGCTGTGCACAGAGGTTAAGGAGGCCAAATAAGCACACAGAGAATAATTCAAGGATCACAGGGCAGATTCCTGGGAACTCAGCATGGGGTGGGGGGTAAGGTAGGAAGGGTACAAGGGATGGTGTGTGCATGGGGACCAGACAGGAGACAGTCAGTGACCTGTTTCCACCAGGGGTAATGTCACAGGGGAAGAAGGCATGAAGTGTTTCCCCAGAGGGAGGCCCAGACTGGCCTTGAAGCAAGAGTTGAGGGTGAAGGAAAAGGGTCAGTCAGTAATGGCAAATCAGGCAGAGGCACCTCTGACAGAGTCACTAGTTGTTAAGGGTACCCTGCACTGCAGGAAGAAGAGAGCTCCTCAGCTCTAGCATATGGTGGTGCTGGGGATTGAACCTGGGAACTCAACCTCAGGCTTGAAAGTTGGTTTGCATACCATTATTTCTGAAGGAATTAAAGTCCTGTTTAAGAACAGCGGGGCCATTTTTTTCAGAAGGTTTAAGAGCTCGGTTCCTTAACGACCAGCAGAGCCCAGAGTCCACTTTGCTGTGACACCAAGCCCTCTTGCAAAATACACACTCACACGCATATGCACGCGCGCGCGCGCGCGCGCGCGCGCGCGCGCACACACACACACACACACACACACACACACACACACACACACACACACACACACACACACACACACACACACACACACACACACACACACACACACACACGCTTAGCCCCAAACAACAAAACCATGGGCACCGACCTTTACGAAATTTCCTTTCTTCCTGAAAACTTCTTTCTTTCCGCCTCTACTGCCCACCCCCAGCCTAGGCAAGCCTCTCTGCTCTTTGCCCAATCAAGTCCATCTCCTCTGTGCAGGAAGCACCGGTGGCCGGCTACGTGCCAGCCTCCTGGCTTCCAAGCCCCAGCGGCACATCTCGGCTGCGGGTTCGATTCCCATCTCCGTAGTTGGGGGCACGTTAGCGATGCCTGGGTGTGGGGTCACAGAGGAAAAAGACCAATGTCTCTGTGCCCTCCTGAAGAGTCCGAGCGGGTAGGGCAGAGCTGAGCGCTCCGCCGAGCCAGGGTGCGGGTGTGGGAGCCCGTCGGCAGTGGTTGCAGTGGGGCTGGGGCTGGGACGTGCTGCCACACCGCGGACCCTCCTGGAGCGGCCATACAGGATGACACAGCGTTTCCTCTGCATCCTGGCTCTCCCCGCTCGTCCTCTCTCCATCCCCAGCCGAGCATCAGTCTGCTTACTCGCCGCGTCAGTGAATGCCCCGCCAGAGGGGACAGAGTTCCCTGGCCGTAGACGCCCCGTGCCCGGCGGCCCTAACCCTTCACGCAACTGTGGACCCGGCTTGGGTGCAGGGCTGGGAACATGACTGCTGAGCGTGGATGCAGCCCGGAGGTCCCGTCTGCAGCTCGGAAGGAATATCAGTGCCCACTCGGGGGAAAAAGTTGGAAGGTATCTGGGCAACACCAACTTCTTATCCAGGCCGGGACTCGAACTTTCTGCCTGGAGTGGGCGGTTGCACAGCCCAAAGCCACCCTGGACAAGCCGCTCGCACCCAGGCGCCCGGAATCCCGGGCCGCGGCCCGCAATAGCCAATCACAGAGCGCCCCGGGCGGTAAAGGCTGGAGGGCTCAGGCAGCCGCGGAGTGACGGCGCTCCTGACCAATAGGAAACCAGGATGGAAGTCCTCGCCCACCTCACTGACCAATAGGAAAGGGACGGCTGTGGCCGAGGTAGCCGCGGCAGTAGCCGCAGGCTTCCCGGGTGGCCGCGGGTCGGGGACCCGGGGACCCTAGGTCTAAAAGAGGTTTTGAAGAGGAGTTTGCTTGACCTCCCCATGCCACCCGCCGACCCTCAGGTCACAACCTGGTCCTCACCTGCTGGAAGCGAGGTTTTCCCAGCTGGAAAGGAGGTGCATCGGTAGAGGCGGTAGTGGCACTAGCGGCCGCCGCCGATGCTGTAGTCGCTGTATCCGCCATGGCCACTGACGCCCGCAATCTCCGGCCCTTTTAAAATGTCCCTCCTCGGCCCCCGCCACAGCTGCTTCTCCCGATTGGCCGCCAGCAACCGCAGCGAGTCGGAGGTGCAAGGGGTTGTGGGGAGTGTAGTTTCTCTTGTCGCGGCGCTTGACAACCCTGGACTGCGGGAGACTTGCGCCAACTCTAACCCAGTCTGGGTCCTACCTGGGCTTTTGCAAGGGTGGAACGTCCCAGAAGAGTGTGCTTGTACGACTCTAAGGCCCCCGCCGGGGACCACGAAAAAAAAACCTTTCCTGGCTACCTGCCCCTGATATTTTCCATTGCCGCGGTGGTGGCCATAGCTCCTGGAGCTGCAGCCCAGCAGATCCCTATCCAAGCGTGCCCGAACTGGGACCCAAGCCAAAATTTCGTGAGAAATAGGGTTTTTTAATCTCCAAAGACAAAAAATAAATAAAAAATTTTAAGTTGCACTGCGGAATCTTCATGCAGTTTTCCTTTTTTAGAATTTATTTTACTTGCTAAGACAGAGAAAACTCTGATAGGATAGAGAGGAGAACGGTAGATAGACATCTGCAACACTGCTTCACCACTTCTAAAGCTCCCCCCAACCCCGACGAAGGTGGGAACCAGAGGCTTGAACCGAGGTCCTAGCACATGGTAATGAATGCTCATGGTAATGCTCCACCAGGTGCACCGTTGCCCGCCCCCCATGCAGTTTTTTCTCTGTAGCCACTCTGTTCCTCGCCCTGTGCTCTTTCTGTCACATTTCCTAGAACATATTGGTCATTCAAGACCCCATGACTCTTGAACACTCTGTACCCAGAAGACCCTAAACTTTTGATCTTCTACTGACACTGGTTCACGTTGTCACTGTAATTTCAATATTAATTTGTTTAATATATTTTACTTATTTTAATGAAAGAGATGGGAGAGAACAAGTAGAGCACTGCTCATCTCTGGCTTATGGTGGTACTGAGGATTGAACCTAAAGCTGTAAAGCCTCAAACATGAAAGTCTTTTGCATAACCATTATGCTGTCTCCCAACCCTTTAACCTCAATGTTACATGTCCCCATTCTTGCCCCCCCTTTCACAAAATCTCCTACAGGTTTCTGTTGTAGCCAGCACTTTTCATTTTTAGCCCTTGCATGTATGTTTATGGTTTTGAATGTCTTTCCTACTGTAAGATTCACAAGGGAGGGGAGTCGGGCTGTAGCGCAGTGGGTTAAGCGCAGGTGGCGCAAAGCACAAGGACCGGCATAAAGGATCCCGGTTCGAACCCCGGCTCCCCAACTGCAGGGGAGTCGCTTCACAGGCGGTGAAGCAGGTCTGCAGGTGTCTATCTCTCCTCCTCTCTGTCTTCCCCTCCTCTCTCCATTTCTCTCTGTCCTATCCAACAATGACAACAATAATAATAACTACAACAATAAAAACAAGGGCAACAAAAGGGAATAAATAAAATTATTTTTTAAAAAAAGATTCACAAGGGAGTTATGACTTTGATTCACTAAATCCTCAGTGTCAGGTATAAGAGGTTCACATCAAGCACTTAAATATTTGTTGGTTCTGTGAGTTGAATAGCAGGGGCTTAAGAGGCCCTGGCAGTGGCTGCTTCCTCTGGTCAAGCAAGAAAGATTCCCTCCTGGGTCTAATTCAGAAGGCAAATAATTTAGAGTGGAGAATGAAATTCTGTACTATTTCTGAAGTACCAACTACAAGGCTTTAGGTAGATTACCATGGACTGGAGAACAAGAAAGCAACAGGCCTAGTAAACACACTTTTGGAGACTAAAACAGCAGAAATTTCTGTTTATCTAACTGGTGATCTAGAATGGTGGGAGTAGAAGGAAACTGTTTCACTCAGACAAAAGTAGGGATAATAGGGGGTTGGGCAGTAGCGCAGTGGGTTAAGCACACATGGCAGGACTCAAGGACCGGCTTAAGGATCCCAATTTGAGCCCCCAGTGCCCCACTTGTAGGGGGTCGCTTCACAAGCGATGAAGCCGGTCTGCTGGTGTCTTTCTCTCCCCTTCTCTGTCTTCCCTTCCTTTATCCATTTCTCTCTGTCCTATCCAGCAACAATAATAATAATAACCACAACAATGATAAAAACAAGAACAACAAAAAAGAAAACAAATCAATAAAATATTTTTTAGTGGTCTGGGAGGTGGCGCAGTGGTAAAGCTTTGGACTCTCAAGCATGAGGTCCTGAGTTTGATCTGCGGCAGTACATGTGCCAGAGTGATGTCTGGTTCTTTCTCCCTCCTCCTTTCTTATAAATAAAATCTTTTAAAAAAAACTTTTAAGTAGGGATAATAAACTTCAACCCAAGAGAACCCTACATTTGGTCTCATAATGAGATGCAGGGGGGCTGAAGAGATAGCATAATGGTGATGCAAAAAGACTTTCATGCCTGGAGCAGCAAAGGTGTCAGGTTCAATCCCCTATACCATAGCCAGAACTGAACAGTGCTCTGGCAAGGGGGTGGGGGGGGGGAGATGAACACAATCAGGGTTGGTTTGTCTTTGTCTTTCTGGAAACTGCGTGATCTGTAACACTCAGTTCATCATTAACAGTTGAAGCTTAAGAAACCAACTTGCTAAAGTTGGAGATTCTCATTAGCTTTGAAGAACAAGTTGTATATCGAATTTATATGTTGCATTTCGCTACCAGAGCAGGAAGCTTGAAATAAGAGTATTCCTCCCCCTCCACTCCCTCTCTCCTCATCATTCAATAAAACTAGGTAGCTTGTGAGAAAAGTCTGAGCCCAAGTCACTGGATGAGTCTGTGCTACCTTAGGTATCAGAGCAGGGACAGTGCCATCCAAGAAGCTCAGCACCTGCCTCTCCCTCCTGAAGCCTCCCTCACACACTCATCAAAATAGGAACTCAACAAGGTGTGGTGTGGAACTATACATTGTAATCTTATAACCTTCTAACACGCTATTATTAACACATAAAAAATTTTTTTAAATGGAACACAACAGACACACCTGCAGTATGTGAATTTTTTTAATTCTTCATAAAGTGCTCCAAACATGATGAACAAGCTCTTTATAAACAGGAGTTACAACTAGGAAGACAAATGGCAAAGCAGAACTGTGCCTGTTTGTGGCCAGGAGCTTGTGGCCAGGAGCAGAAACATTCAGCAGGAGCCCTGGACTTCAAGTCAGAACTCTTCTGAACTCTTCATGGCCTGGATATTTTGAAGGCCCATGATCAATGATATGTGGAAGATCAGATCTGGGCTTGGAGTGAATGGAGCCCAGAGGAATACAGAGGGGTAAGCCTCCTCCCCCCACCGGGGAGGGGAGGGAAGTGTGGGGAACACTGCTCTAACCCCAATAGCCTCCCCCTCAAAGTGTGGCCCAAAAGTTCTGGACAACTGTGGACACTTTCCTCAGCTCTGATAACCAATCCTCGTAGTAGTTAATATTACAGGGCTCTCCCCAGTCTGTGGAGCTCCTATGCGTCGACCCGGCAGGAGATGCTACCCACAGAGCACATCTCTTTCCAAAACTTTGAAGTGCTTCCACCGGTCCTCTCGTGAATAAGAGGTGGCCCTAGAGGAACGCTCACCTTCTTACTGGGCCAAAAGTATACTCTTTGATCACCTCTTCACTCCACTCTTGCTAGAGCAGGGTGCCCCCAGTTGCCAAGGTTCCCTGCAGATGCCATGTGAAGCCTGTTGTGTTTCCGGCAAGCAGACCAGTGGCCAGGCCAAAGGGCAAACACTTTATTTCAAAGTGCACAGCAGCCAAGCCAGGTGAGGTCATGGGGCAGCAGGGATAGGCTGGGACGGTAGCTAGTCAGTGGATGGAGAAGAGAAAGGCTTTTTCCTAAGTAGAGGCAGAGGGGGACCTCCCACTTTCAGAATGTAGCTTTTATTCTAGGCCTCTCCTCAGCTGGGACTGAGGGAGAAGAGATCTAGGAGGCTGAGGGAGCAGCAGCAACTTGGCCAGGCTCTTCACTCACATTAACTCGAGGGCAGGGCTAGAGCACTCAGCAGGATGCCCTCCTCCTCCACTTCCATCCCCAGAGCCCCAACACATCCAGTCCCATGTGCTCAATAAAGGGGTGGTGGGGATGAATGCCAAACAGGGAGAGAGGTCTACATCCTGAGGCTCTTAACCCCACCCACAAAAGGCACATTTTAATTGGTTTCCAAAAGTTTAAACCCTGCAGCTGCACAGAGTTTTGGCATCTGGACAGGCATCAAGAACAGAAATGGAGGTTTGAGCCCCAAAACATAAGCAGCCCCAAGTTCTAAGGCCTGACACTTTGGAGGTAGGTGAGAAAGCTTGACCCCCATACCTGCCCCCACTCTCCACATACTCACATGTGACACTGAATGGACGATCGGAAAAGGAGGGCATGGGACCTCCTAGTGAACACACATCCACACCACATTCACTCTGCAAACAGCTTGGAAGAAAAACAGACTCAGGGCACAGCAAAGAGGAGACTAACGCATATAGGCTCCTTGCTCTTGTAGGCATAGGTCTGAGGCTGAAGAGTAGGTATCCTGGTTGCCCATAACTAACAGATAAATGAGCAGCTTGGTTCCTGCTACAGCCCTAGTATTACTAGGAGCCCTCCAAGGGCTGGAGGGAGGTGAAGGGGACAAGTGCTTAGCTGTAGAAGAAATGGCTGGCCATCCTTAGGGGGTAATAAGGGACGTCTCAGAGATCACATCAAACTGCAGCTCACCCCTGCTGTCTTGAGAGCAAAATTCTTTCTTGCAATTCCCTGGAGCCCCCAAGAGCTAAAGGATATGAAAACAGGCAGGTGGAAAGATCCAGGGTCCCCAGAGACACACAAGCTGTACTTGGAACTCGATGCTTCTAATGGGGGAGCCCAAAGGGGCCCCTGCCAGTAGCTCCAGTTGAGGCAAGAAGGGAGGGGAGGAGTGATAACAGAGGACATATTGCATCCTGCACCAGATGACAGTTCAAAGGGATGGGAGGCTGGGAGCAAGCTCTCTTTGAGTAGTAAGGGCACACCAAGCCTCCTGGGAGTGGGGGTGAGGAGAGCTACTTGGGGGGTCCTGGGGAGATCTGTAGCAGTGTGGGTGAGGTCTCCATGATCCGCACCAGCAGCCGGTCGATGTAGCTCTCTAGCTCCTGCACATGCTCGTCCCGCTGGCTCAGCTCCCGCTCCCGCTGCAGGAGCAGGCAGATGAGCTCGTCGTGGGTCAGGTGGTAGTACTTGGCTGACTGGTCCAGCACACCTGAGTCCTGGAGGCAGAAAGATGGAGAACGGAGAGTGAGCAGGACCGCCTCCAAGGCTACCTCTGTCTCTAATGCTGGAGAAGACCTAACTGGACCAGGGTCTTGGCATGGGGTACCAGGCGTGCTCCTGGCCTCTCCCCATAGCACTACTTGTCTGGGCTGGTACCCCTGGCACCCTAGTGGACCTCACCTTCAGCCTCTTGGTGTCCACTGTCTGGCCAGCCTGAGGGGCCGGAGCCACTGGCTGGATGCTGCCAGAAGTGACTGTCTTGAGCTTCTCCAGCCCGCTGCTCAGAGCTGTGCTCAGACTAGAGCGGGACTGCTTCCTGTCAGGGCTGCTCTCCACAGGGGCTGTGCTGAGAGGCTTCACAGGGTGTGGACTGCAAAGACGGACATGAAGTGTGTTATGGGAGGGGTGAGTGACACGGGGAAGAGGTGGGACTGCCCTCCCCAGCAGCCTCACAGTCTGGACAGAAACCCATCACTCTATACAGTCAAGATTTGGGGGGGGGGGGGGGGTAACTTAAACCCAGCACTCAACAACCTCTCTTTCTCCCATCCTCACTGCTCTCCTTACTTCTCGCCCACCACTTCACTCCTTCAGGGATCCTGCCCCTTAAGGACAGCTTCAGATCATCCCACAATCTTTGAATGTACATCCAATCTTCGCCAGTACGGCTCTCTCCATCGACCTCCCTGCCTCCTCTTCTGCCTTCTAACCTTCCTCTGGAGGGGGAGGGGGATGACCACTGTTCTCTGTTTCCCAGAGCTATGAGAATTCCTAGAATGTTGGTTTTTCATCAGGAAAGACTTAGGCAAACAGGTACCTCTGGTCACCCAGCTGCTTCCCATCAGTATTTACACAGACCTGGGAAGCACTCCCCTAACCTTGTCTTCCACTAGCTCTCCCTCTCTGTCACCAGCCTCTCCAGAGCCTTAGGCTACATTTGGCTTCTATAAGTTCTTACCTTTCATTGACTCCTCAACCCATGGGACAGATAGAGTGTTGGCCCCCACCAACCCACCACAAGCATTCCTGCTGAGGCCACCAAGTCATGGGTTCTAACCTCACCAACCTTTCTGTGGATATGTTACTTTGATCACTCCTCCCTTTGGACTGCTCTCTCCTTCATCCTTTACCTCCCAGGCTTCCTCCTGGTTTTCTGACCTTTGAGAGACCTTCTCAGG
Organism: Erinaceus europaeus; assembly: GCF_950295315.1. Taxonomy (NCBI): domain Eukaryota; kingdom Metazoa; phylum Chordata; class Mammalia; order Eulipotyphla; family Erinaceidae; genus Erinaceus; species Erinaceus europaeus. Next base: position 21,142 of record NW_026648258.1, on the reverse strand, counting down.
TTTTTTTGTTTGTTTGTTTTTGGTACAGTTTACTTTAGAGCTGTTTGTTTTGTCATTTTTTTTTTTTCTGTTCTGCTTTGTTTTACCAGGTCACTGCTTAGCTCTGGTTTATGGTGGTGAGGAGGAGAGAACCTGGAACCTTAAGCCTCAGGCATGAAAATCATTTTGCAGGAGTTGGGCTGTAGCGCAGCGGGTTAAGTGCACGTGGCATGAAGCGCAAGGACCGGCATAAGGATCCTGGTTCAAGCCCCAGCTCCCCACTTGCAGGGGGGTCGCTTCACAGGTGGTGAAGCAGGTCTGCAGGTGTCTATCTTTCTCTCCCCCCCTCTCCATTTCTCTCTGTCTCCATGTCTTCCCTTCCTCTCTCCATTTCTCTCTGTCCTATCCAACAATGATGACATCAATAACAACAGCAATAACAACTACAACAACAAAACAAGAGCAACAAAAGGGGATAAGTAAATAAATATATATTAAAAAAAAAAAGAAAGAAAATCATTTTGCATAACCATTATGCTATCTCCCTGGCTCCCCTCTGATTTTTAACTGCTACCATGCTTGGCTTCTCTCCCCTGAACATCCTCAGCCCCTACCACTTCCCTCCATCTCCAACCCAGACCTAACCCCAAGCTCTCCATGTAGGCTCTCTTGGGGGTCCATTCCAAGTACATTACCAAGTACCACCCTCAACATCAGCCTTAACACACATCATGCCCTGCTTCTCTCTCACCTTTTCTCACACCACCCCCTCCTCCAAGCCAGTGCTGAGTACATCTTCCAACCACACCACAGCTGCTCAGTCCGCTCCTCCATGGGAGTCCTGGCTGCCTCCAACCACACCTGTTCTGCTATGGGGTAACCACCTTGCCCACGCAACCCTCAAGTCTCCAACAGCCTTTATTTCTCAGCTTGCTCTGCTCCCTCAGTTGTCTTCCAGCTCCCTAGGACCTGGTCTGACCTGGTCTGCCTCTGCCCTTTCCTCCACCCTCTACTCCCCCGCCCAGGCACCCCAGCTACGGGGAAGTCTGCTCTCCTATCTCAAGGCTCTCACAAAAGCTATTCCTCTGGCTGGGACATGTTCCCTTCACCTGTTTGCTTGCTTATGCCTATTCATGTTTCAAAACTATGTGAGGAAACTTCCTTCAGGAATCCTTCTGATCACCAGCCTAAGGAAACTCTCCTCCGGGATACCCCCACTCCCAGCTGCTATGACAGGCACCCAGACTGCAAGCAGCAGGCCCACAAATGAACTAACCTCCTCCCAGAGGAGCTCTGAAAATGTATGCTTACTTCTCAAAGGATCTGAAGTATCAGGAGTAGAAATCAAAATGACTTAACCATTTTAAGACTCTCAACTCCATCAGAGGAAGGTTCACCCAGTCCAGGAGGAGCCAGTGCTGTTACTCAAGAGACTATGATTCAGTCCCACTAGCCCAGAGAGCAGTATAGCACCCACAGGAGAAAGAATGCCTCTCTCTTTCCTTCCCATGTGGGAATCTGCATTTGGGATGGGGGCATGAAAGCAGCTCCAATGCCCCCTGTGGGCAGTGCTGGGGGAGGAGAGGAACAGAAGTGGGGCACAGAAACATCCTGAATGTGAAGCCAGGACTTGGGCTCCAGGTCTGATTGCCCTTTTCATCTAAAGGATCCTGGGCCCTGCAGCTCTCATGAACTTCACTTCTGAGAAGTGAGTCCACCGGCTCTATCTGGCCCATCCACTCCATGGCATATGGAACATGCCAAGTACAGATGTGAAGCCTACTCTGAAAAAGATAAACTCCCCCCACCCTCCAGAGCAGTGAGTACAGAGAGAAGTGGAAGACAGCAGGGTCAGCTAAGGACACTCACTGTGGATGAAGGAAGCTTGTGTCACTGTCTCTCTCTCTCACCTCTGGCATGACCATACCATCATACTGGAACAGCGTCTGGACGAAGCCCAGGTCCTGCCCACCCACTGCTCTGTCAGCACAGTCCCTGCAACCCCCCACTTGACTGAGTAACCCTTAAGAATACAGTGGGGAGCATCTTTCATCTCTGCTCAGTGTCGGACACTAGACACTCAGTAAAGTCGGGAGACCAAATGTCTGAGTCATCGGGCTAGGGACCACGTAGAAACCAGTGTTGGGAGGCAGGTGAGGGCACACCTGGTTGAGTGCACACATTACAGTGTACAAGGACCTGGGTTCAAGGCCCCATCCTCACCTACAGGAGGGAAGCTTCATGAGTAGTGTCATTCTCACCCTCTCTATCCCCCTTCCCTCTGTATATAGCCAATAAATAAATAAATTTTACCATTCCTGATCGGCTTAAAAAAATTAATAACAAGTTGGTGTTGAGCCTGTCTTGCTCCCCACACCACGTCCTCTGCCCTGCCCAGCTCATCAGAGGAAGCATCCTCTTCTGCACCCTCGCCTCTTTCTTGTGATTTATTTGAATACAGAGAGAAATTGAAGGGAGGGAGGAGATAGAGAGGGAGAAAGAGACCCGCTTCAGCATTCATGAAGTCACTCCCACCTCCACCCCCACCCCCCAGGTGAGGACCAGGGGTTTGAACACAGATCCTTGTGCATTATAACGTGCTTTACAAAGCACACCACCACCCAGGCCCTCATGCCCACCTCTTCATTCAGGCCTCTGAGAGCACGGTCCAGTGACCATCTGGACATTGCTGCCCATGTTAAATCACACCCCATCACCTCCCAGCAACCTTTTCCTCCCAGGTCTCAGCTCCAGTCACCTCTCACCAATCACCTAGTGAAGTCGTGGCCTCGTAATTCTTCCCAAACAGCCCAGTTTGCCATGACAACACAGTCCTGAGAGGACTAGGACACATACCCCCTGCCCCTGAAAAGCAGCAAGGCACTGTATCTAATGGGGCCAGTGACCCTCTGTTCTAAGGGTCATATATTTGGAAAGCATTTGTTTCTGATTATTGTTTTTCTCTAATGATATCTGCACCTTTCCTCCTGGACCCCAGTACCAGTCCCTCCTCTGCCTCTCTGACCTGTTCAGAGTTCAGTCTGTTCCCTCATGCCTGCCTGGGCATGATCCAGGATCAAAGGCTCCACATTCAGCAATTTCCCCCAGTTCTGCCATGGAGGATGTAACCCCCATTTGCTGTGCCTCACTGCTCCATCCTCACTCCTGTGGAGGGCCAAGGGCATGTCCTGAGCACTTCTCCCCAACCTCCCAGCCTCCTGAGCACCATCCCTCAGCCTCTTGGCTTGTGGGGTGCCCTGATTGTCCAAGCTCCCAGGGAGGACATTTCAGTTCAGCAGTGGTACCATGGAAGACTGTGTCTTCAAAGCCTTGTTTCTCAGAGAGAAAGAGACCCTCCTTGGTCCTGGACGGGTTGACACTAGAATGTGTTCTGCATACCCCCCCCAGCCACGCTCCCCCCAACTCCCATCCTCCTGGACAGTGTTCTTGGGGTGGCTGCTCACCTGGCACTGGGCTGTGACTCCTCAGCTGGTCGTGTCTCCAAGGGCAGAAGCACAAGCGGGGAGGCTGGGGTGGCTGCAGCGTGGTCCTCCCCAAGTGGGGTAGGGAAGCCCCCAAGAGGGGAGGCTGGCTCCCCCGGGAGTGGTGAGGAAGAGGTCAGGGGCCAGGCTCCAGGCAGGGGAGAGCATGGAGGGCTGGGTCCCCCATGGCGGTGGCTGGCCCAGGGTGGGAGAGGGGGTGGAAAGGCAGGCTCTGGGGGAGTGGGCAACTCTTCAGGACCAGAGTGGATGGAAGATTCCCTGGACCCTGGAGGGGACGTGGATGGGAAACTGGGGGGGTCAGGGCAACCCTGAGACAAAAAGGGGTTCAAGGCATCCTCCTCAAAGGCCCATAAGTCAGCCTGCTGGGAGCGTCCCTCTCCTATTAGTCCCTGGCTCTGAGCCTCAGAAGCCTCAGAGCCTCCTTCTCTCACTGGAGCCCCCCAGATGGGCTGACTCTGAAGAGTCAAGCTCTTAGAGTGACAGGGGGCAGGGGCAGGGCCCTCAGGGCAGCTGGCGGGCAGAGACAAGCAGGACCTAGACACAGGAAGGCTGGCCTCCTCCTCTGCTGGCTCTTCCAGGTCTGGCTCACGCAGCAGGGCTCCAGAAGAATGGCCATCAGGCTCCAAACCAGGCTTCTCCTCCTCCTTGGCCTCCTGGAGACCAGCAGCCAGCACACTTGGGCAAGCATCTTCTTCTCCTGCCTCTGCCCCCCTGCTAGTCAGCCCCCCTGCAGCCTCCTCCACGTCCTCCTTGGAACCTGAGGGTGTGAAAAGGCGTGGTGGCTTGGGAGGTGGTGTGATGCTGGGCTGCAGTCCCTCGTCCGACACCCACTTGGGTTTTGACTCTGGCTCCAGCTCCAGTGAGGGAAGCCCCTCGCCCCCTTTGGGACTCAGAAGCTCCTGTGACTCCGGATTCCCCTGGGAAGAAGGCAGCTGATCTGACTCTCCCGGCAGGACTGGTGAGGACTTCTCGGCTGTAGGAGAAATGGTGACCACATCCCAAGGCCAGGAATCATCGGCTGCATTAAGCTCCTGTAAAAGCTGACTTTCGCCTTTGGAGGTCTCCTGGTTCTGGCCCTCAGGGGTGTCATCTGGGCCAGGCAGCCTCTCCCACACACTGATCACTTCCGGGGAGCTAAACATAGATGTTGCACTGTCTGCTGGACTCTGCCCTGCCTCCCCTCCAGGGGCCGCCGGCAACCTGTCTGCTTCAGAGTCTGACGCTCTTGGGAGCTGCTGGGCTGGCGTAGGGGGCAGGCCTGCCCCTACTGACCTGAGGGGCCCCTGGTCAGCTGCACTCACGCTCTGGCGGTCCAGTCCCAAGTCCAAAGGCACCCGGGCCTCAAGCCACACGCTGCTGCTCCCACCTGGTCCTCTGCCCCCAGGGGCCCCCTGGGGCTCAGCTGCCTCCACTGCCATGGCCCTGGGGCCGGGGTCTTGCAGCCCAGGCGACTCCAGGCCCACTCCTGCAGGGGCCAGGGTCTCGCTCCTGGCCTGTGGACACAGCCTGCTGGCAGCAAAGATGTTGAAGGTGTCGTCCCTCTCAGGCGGGGATTTCTCAGGGGAGGCCAGGGGGGTGGGGCTGGCCCTCGAGGCACTGGGGAGAGAGGGAGCAGGTGAAGGAGAATTTAGTGCTATGTTGGCTATGAGCTCCTCGAAGAAAGGGTTGCTCTGCAAGGAGGTGAGGAATGGGTTCGTGAGACCCAATAATCCAGATGGGGTGGCTTCGGGGATGTCGGTGGTGGCGGCAGCAGTGGCAGCAGCGGGGGAGGCGGCTGCAAAAAGGTTAGTGCTTAGCATGGGAGCAGCGGTGGGAGCAGGAGAAGGGGGGACCGGAGCACAGGGGGAGCAGGGGAGGTGGTGAGGAAGAGCAGCTGGGTCAGATTCTACCTGAGGAGACACGTCCAGGCTGTGGAGGGAGACAAAACCATGAGCCTCCTGGTTAATGCCAAGACTGGAGACACCTACTGAATACCACCTCCTCCCACCAGCCTGCCTTGGGGCGAGATGCCACTGTGATACATGGGCTCGGGTCAGCCACAAGGGTCAGTAGGGGGCCCAAGGAGGAAGATGCTGGAAAGTGTTCATTTAATCATCACACCGACCCGAGAGACCAATGATGCCATTACACAGGTCGGACCCAAACTTAAAGCCCAGTGTTCTTGGCTTTCTCCCATGCTGCAGATTCTATTCCACACCAGACTTAAAGAATGACTCATAAAATGCCACATATCCCTTTAAGGACTGAGAGAGGAAAGAAAACCCCAGATGGCATGGGGAGATCAGAGAAAAAGGCAAACATGAGCACTTGGTGGGCAGAGCCAGCACTAACAGAAGTCAGCAGGTACCTGGAGGTGTGACTCCTAAAACAGATTGGGTCCCACTGACCTCTTGAAGGAAAAGAAGGCAGTGCTGAGATTGTCAATCAAAGAGAAAGTGTCCCTTGTTCCTGAGAGGAGTGCCATAACTGGCCAAGAGGAACAAGACACCCTAGGGTAGGCATCTCCAAGGTCTGGCATCAGCAAACAGCACCCCTTATCAAGGGCACCCCTGGGACCAGGCTTAACAGCAGCTCTTCTGAGTAGACAAACGTTCAAATGAGGCAGCAGAGGCCACAGCACAAGTCACCACTCAGAGCACCTATACCCCCAAAGACAATGCTTGCTGGCCTTCAGGTGCCCCCCGCCCAGAGTCTTCACTGAGAGGAGGCCCCTTACTTGTGCCTTATGTACAGAGACCAACTGAACCCAGGGATGTAGGTAAGGGCAGACTGAGACTTTCGCTAGACAGAAGGCAAAAAAGACAATTCAGGAAAGGTCACTCCACCACCCCAGTTTCCAAGAGTCTGACAGTAATTTGTGACTGACCTGCAATTCAGTCTGCACATCAGACTGAAACCTTGGTGAGCCTACTTCGTAGCAGGGTCTAGTCTCCCAGCTCCCCACTCTAAGCACTCGAGACCCTCATTCCTTATCTCTTGCATGCCCAGGTAGACACATTTTCCTACACAACCATCTCTACTCAAGCAGCTGCTTCCCATAGGGAGCTGTGTGTGTGGGGGTGTGTGCCCTGAGGTGGTAAACCTGGGAGTTCCTCTTTAAGAACCCAACTCCCAGCCATTCCTGACCCTCTTCTTGCCCTACAAGAATCCTTATCTAAGGTGGTTCTCATGCCCCTAAGAAATGGAAAGAGGAAGTCCCATCCACTCCCACTTCACTTGAGCTTCCCAACAACGCTGTCTCATGATGCAGACAGTACAAAGAAAGGCTGGTGAGATAGTTCACCTGGATGGTGCACCTGCTTTGTCACGCACAGGACTCAGGTTTGAGTCTAGCCCCCACTGCACTAGAGGGAGCTTTGATATGGTGGCATCCTCCCCTCTCTCCTGTGTTTCTCTCCCTCTTTCTACTTGAAAAAGTCAGCCCAGAGAAATGAAGCCCCAGTGAAGATTAAAAAAAAAAAAAACACAGTGTAGAACTATATACTGTAATCTTACAATCTTGTAACCTCCAATTAATCACAAATAAAAGAAATAAGAGGGACCAGGTGGTGGTGCACCTGGTTAAGTGCACATACTACAGTGTGCAAGTTCAAGAATAGGTCCCAGTTCAAGCCCCTGGCCCCCCACCTGCAGGGAGAAAGCTTCATGGGTGTTGAAGTAGGGCTGCAGGTGTCTGTCTCTCAGCCTCTCTATCTCTCCCCCTTCTCAATTTCTCTCTATCCAGTAATAATAAATAATGTAAAAGTTTTAAAAAATGAAACAAAAGCATTAAAAAGTAGAAAGCTGGGCCCAGAATCCCAAACACCCCAAATGTTGTCTGTGCTCTCACTCTGGGCTGGCCACAGCTCACATGTCTACCTTTGGGACTGAGAGAGCAATATACCCACCCCCAATACAAGGATAGAGAGCCTGCCCACCCCCAAGGAACACCTGTATCAGACACTGCCAGCAAGACACAGCTCCTGAGACCAGGGTTGGAGTCTCGGTGACTTCTTCCCCAACCTCCTTTATCAGATGAGTGACCAGAGGGGTCTGAGAGAAGATTGTCACTATCAGATAGTGTCAGGCTTGCCTTCAAATGCCCCCTCCCGCGTGTCAGCCTGGCTCCACTCACCCTGGCTGGCAGTCAGACTGCAGGGCAGGAGTGTGCAGGGAAGTAGGCAGGGAGCCTCAGGCTAAGCTGACAGCCTCCCTTTCCACTCCCTAGAGGTATACGCAAACCCGTTGGTATGGAATCAGTAAAGGGCTGTCCCTGGAGGATCAGTAAAGGGCCGTCCCTGGAGGAGGAACTCCAGGTGCTAGGCCTAGCAGGCTCCCCAGAGAGAATACTGTCCATCCCTCCTCCCCAGCAACACACCCTACCCCCCACCCTAGCCTCCCTTACCCCTGTTTCATGCCAGGGGTACCTGCTGAAGGATCTCTCTTTTTTTTTTTGTCTCCATGGTTACTGCTGGGGCTCAGTGCCTATACCATGAATCTACTGCTCTTGGAGGCTATTTTTAAACACTTTATTATTATTATTTATTCTCCCTTTTTGTTGCCCTTGTTTTATTGTTGTAGTTATAACTGTTGTTGTTGCTGATGTCGTTGTTGGATAGGACAGAGAGAAATGGAGAGAAGAGGGGAAGACAGAGATGGGGGAAAAAGACACCTGCAGACCTGCTTCACTGCCTGTGAAGCGACTCCCCTGCAGGTGAGGAGCCGGGGGCTCGAACCGGGATCCTTACGCCAGTTGTTGTGCTTTGTACCATATGCATTTAGCCTGCTGCACTACAGCTTGGCCCCCCTAGAGGCTATTTTTTTCCCTTTTGTTGCCCTTGTTGTTTATCCTTATTGTGGTTATTATTATTGTTGTTATTGTTGTTGTTAGATAGGACAGAGAGAAATGAAAGGAGGGGAAGACAGACAGGGGGAGAGAAACACAGACACCTGCAGACCTGCTTCACTGTCACTGAAGCAACTCCCCTGCAGGTGGGGAGCCAGGGGCTCCAACCGGGATCCTCACTCCAGTCCTCGTGCTTTTGTGTCATGTGTGCTTAACCTGCTTCGCTACTGCCCGACCCCCAGGATCTCATTTTAAAACACCCCCTCTTTACCATTCTACCTGCCAAAAATCAGATACATATTCCCATGTGTGGTTTTCTTTTCAAGTTATGCTCTGAGGACAGTACTAGTTGTTCCCCTGCCAACCAGTCAGGGCTTCCACAGATGCTGATCTGTCTTCTCTTTTAGGACCAAGATTTGGGGAAAGAAATTAGAAGTCTTGAGTGTTTTTCTATGCTTTCAACCTGAGGGGATAAAGCTTTAAGGGATGTGGAGTCTCTAGGACAATGGGGTTGAACCTGCCACTTTATGCAGAAAGCCTCTGTTTATTCCAACAAGTTCCCTTCTCCTTGATAAGACCATACTGGACACCCCCTGGGCTAGAACTCACTGGGAACAGCTTCCCCCTGGACTGAGACCAGTTTTGTGTCCTCAGTATTTCCACAGTGGCCCCAGAGGGGGAAGGTGGGCTTGTAAAGGCATTTTTCCCAAAAGGCCAAAGTCAGTTTTCAAGGCAGACACAGTTCAGGCAAACAGCCCTTCACCAACCCTCAAAAGGCTACCTCCTGGCATCTTAAGGAACATGTTCAGAAGATTGGGCACACCCTCTTGTGGTCACCTGGGCACAATGAGGTGACATAGTGGGACCTTATAGGTGTTAAGTAGGGAGACTACATATTTTCTTTTCCAAACCTAAACATTTTTTTAATATAGCAAAGGGCCGCTATTAACTAGTCCAGAAAAACAGGCTGTATGACCACAGTAACTCACTGGGTTTACATCTCGGTTATTCATTTACTCTACTGAGAATGCAGCTAAGACACCAAGCTTTCTCAGCAGCCCTCACACTCCAAGTGCACTGCAGCCCTGTTGTCTGGAACACAAGGTGAGGGGCCAGGCAGATGGAGAGTTTGCTAAAGATCACCATAATACACCTGCCTTTATGTGGCACCACCCACTCTAAAAAGTGTATCTTCCAACACTCAACTGCAGAGAGTTCTACGGTTGGTGTGAGAGGGAGAGGGGCAGCTCGCATCCTGGAAGGATAAGAAAGGGATGGACACAGGGACAATCCATTCTGGTGGGTTTAATGCCAAGAGGTGTGGGCAGTACGCAGTGTGAATGGCTCATAGCACAGCTGGGGGCAGGGATGAGTCCTGTGGCCCAAATCTTAGTCTCAACTATCCCTTCCTTCCCTGCCCCACCATGTACACACACTGGTAGGAGCCTCGGGTAACAGGCATGCTCCAGGCAGGGAAGAGTGGGTCACAAGAGCAGGAAGACCACCTTCCTGGCCTTTCATAGCCTCTCTGTTCCAGGCACTGCCTTCACAGCAGAGGTTTTTCCTCTGGATACTGTCCCAACACAATACTGCTTGGGGCTGCTCCCAGGGGCATCAGTGCCATAGTAAAGCACTAGAGGGCGTCCCTGTCCTTCCAAGTGAGGAGCAGTGTGACATCAGTCCTGGAGCAGGAGCACGAGCACCCCAAACCTCCTCCTGTCCCACCTTACATACTGTCACTCCAGCTCTGGGTATCTAATGTGTGTGTGTGTGTGTGTGTGTGTGTGTGTGTGTATGTGTGTGTCTGTCTGTGTCCCTCTCTTGATTGGAACTCAACACATTCCAAACACAGCAGCCTTGATCAGCACCTGCCATACCCTGGGGCTCTGCAATCAGTCAACTCATCTCTCATATTCTCCTCAAAAGCCCTAGCTAAGCAGCAATAGCCATTCTCCCCCTCCCCTGGAGGAACATGCACTCAATGGCCAGTTCCCACCACACCTTTCCAAGCCAGGTCACTAGGCCCAAAGAAAAGCCTCACATCCCTACCTGGATGGAGGCAAAACCACAGGCCTAGCCCTTAAGGCATCACCTGCAAACTGGCCCCTCAGAGAGCAGGAAAGTCCAAGAACCCCCTACTTCCTATTCCATTAGCTGAGGACAATCTCAGCATTCAAATGTAAGAAGGTCAAAAACTTCAGCTTCCTGGTGACCACCAAGGTCATTAGGAGACATGAAGAAACAGGAGAAAAATGGAGACAAGTGACGACATCTCAGTATCACTTAAAAGTCACAGACTGCAGAGAGGTCTAAGCCCAAAGCCTGGGCATGCACCAATGTACAGAGAGATGTCCCTCAGGCTGTGCTATCCCAGAAACACCCCACAGATGACAGTCCTGAGGCTGTGCTCTCTGCTCCTCCCAGCAGATGCCCTGAATGGGTCTGACACCTCCCTCTACCCCACCACCTATAAATATGTTTTGTTGGGGTCACCAGGATCAGCCTGGGCATCTGCCCAACATTTTCTTCTGAATCTTCCCCCAGGATGTAGGTAACCAGTGGTTCCCTGAGCTCTGGTGAGTAGGCACTGGGCAGCATCTGTCGCCAAGCAAGGGAGGCTGGGGTAGCTTCACTCAGAGACTGATCCATACCTGATGAAGAGGCTGCCAGCCAGACTGGCTCCAAACCCTGTCCCATCACTCAGAATTCCACAAGAGAAGAGAAAAGCCAGGACATGAGGATTCGTCTCCCTTCTGCTGGAGAATAGGGCTAGCGTCCTCCACCCCGCCCCGCCCCGCCACCGCTGTGATTATTGACCTTGAACACTATGGCCAACCTTCTCACTTCTCTAGCACATTCTTCCCTCACTGAGGGAGAGGAACAGGCTCACTGAGAGACGAGTCGCCCTTGCCATACCAGCTGGGGTTGCCTGCCACAGGTGCTCTCAGCCAATTCTGGCCCCTGGGTCTTGGGGTGGGGTGGGGTGGGATGACATGATGCACGATCCCATAGCCTCTGTCTGGAGTCCTGCCCTTGGCCTTGATGGACAATGCAGCAGCCTCCGCTGGCTCAGTTAGGAGAAAGCAAAAGGGTCCGGGCAGAGGTCAGGGACTCTCCCCGATCCTGAGCTGAAGGATTCCTGTGTGTGGCCCTCTCCAGGGAGGGAGATGCAATACATTCAAAACATAGCAACCTTGACTGACATCTGCCATACCTCCAAGAACCTGACAGGGTCAGAACCCTGAGGGTGTCCAAAGACAGGAGGGTGAGGTGGCAGATTTCAGGCCAGTTGCCAAGTCTCTAGCCAGACCAGGACAGCAACTAAAGGTGAATGTATGGGGGGTAGTGGGAGCGAGTGGCATGGATCAATTACTTGACTCCATCTCACAGAGGGATGAGGTTCCAGAGCCCACTGGGGCAGCTGAGGAGGGCAACTGTCTAGCTTTAGAAAGACTGGGGGAAGTCTGAAGTCCCACCTCCCTGCCTACCAAGGACTCCTTACCTTGAGATCAGAGGGCAACAGGCAGAAGTCAGGAAACAAAGAATTCATACAAATGTTCTTCCTTGCTACCAGGGAGGGAGGGTGGTGGTGGGGGGGGTTTTCTAATTCATGGGACCCTCAAAACACTGTGTCCATGCAACTCACCTGTGTCCATGTGTTGACAGGGAGCCTTGGCTTAGGGAGACTCCTGCTCAACCATGCAAAGCCAGAGCCCCAGCAGCCTGTCTGGGGGGCACATATGCTCCATCCTCCCTGCCCCAGGAATTAGGCAGCAAACACCCAGCATCCACCCCATGGGCAAAAGTGGTCTTACCAGGGACATACCTGGGTTTCTGAGTTGGTTCCTTAGTTTCTCTCAAGCCAAACCAGCTACTCTTGGCCTTTTCCTCCCCGCTGGATGAGTGGTGGGGGGAGGCCCCTGGAGTGGGACCTCCCTTCTCCCCCAGAGAGCTGCGACGCCCCACCCCCTGGTGGTGATGGTGGAAAAGGCCCATCCGGGGCTTCCGCTCCTCCTTCCGGGCTCCCTCCTTCTCTGCCATGGCCTCAGTGGAGGCTACTATAGGTGTGGCCACCTGCACTGGTTTCCCCTCTGGGAGCTGGACCCCCTCCTCCTCTCCAGAGCCACCAGACCCTATGGCCAGCGCTTTGGCCTGATGGCTCAGCTCCTCCTGTCCAGATGCCACCTCTGAGCTGTTGGTACTGCAGCTGCCTCTGGCCCAGGTGTCATCTGCAGACCGGGGGCCTCCCTCGGAGGGCCGGGAAGAGACACTGTGCTGGGAGCTGGAGGGTGGAGGGCCTGAGATGGAGCTGCGGTGCCGCAAGGGGCCCTGGGGCTCCTCGTTGTAAATGTGGCTGCCGTTGACACACAGAGAAGAGCGGGAGGCCGTGTCCAGGTGGCCCTGCAGGTCGAGAAGGGCCCGGGGAGGAGCTGCTCGCAGTTGACTGGCCTCATCACTGTAGGTCCTTTTGTGGGTGAGCAACTTGGGGGACTGTGTAGAGTCCCTGCCTGAAAGAGAAACACACTGAGTTAGCAATGGGGAGAGAAACCCTGCTCCCTGACCCCAGGCTCCCTTATACTTAGAGGGGAGCCCCCACCTGCCCTCCATCTGTTGCCCTCACAGAGGGAGGGTGGGTCTTGCTCACCCCCTTCTGAGGACAGCCAGCTGCTGCGGCTGGGTGAGCGGGTGAGGAGCTCGGCGCCAGGCCCCTGGTAGGCCAGGCTGCCGCTGGCTGAGGACAGGGTGCTGTCTGAGCCCAGTGAGGTGTTGGACTGGGTCAGAGACGACTTGCGCAGCTTGTTGCGGAGGAAGAAGCCTTTGGCTTTGCCCATCTTGCCCAGGCTGCCCAGCTCAGGGTCCTCCAGGGCACTACTTGGGAGGATGGCAGAGGCGGACTCCAGATCATACTTTTTCTTGCCCTTCATCTTGTCCTTGATCTTGCTGAAGGGGGACCGTGGTTTGTCTTTCATAGACAGGTCGAACATGCTGGCGCTGAGGTTGTTGCGTGTGAACTGGATGGTGACTTGGATCTCGCCACGTTCCTTCTCCTTCTTGCCAGCCTTGGAGTGCAGCTTGTACCACCTGCAAGAAGAGAGGAGTCAGGGGGAGCTCTGGTCATGGGCATAAGGAGCCTGGTTTAGGATGGGGGAGATATCATAATGGTTATGTAGACAGGCTATCATGCCTCAGATTCCCAGGTCCCTGGTCCAATCCCCCAACACTACCATAAGCCAGAGCTGAGCAGTGCTCTAGTAAATGAAATGAAATGAAAAAATAAAATAAAATAAAATAAAATAAAATAGAATACCACCACCATCAAACCTGGTTTCTACCAGTGTCAGGCACCTCACAGAGTCCCCTCCTGCTTTGGGAACCTCTCCCTAAAGAAACTTCTCTTTCGGCTCTGCCCTTCATGCCACAGGTGTAGGGAGAACCTACAACTGAAAACTATGATCTGATTGGAGGAAGCTGCTTGGTGCCACCAGACCTGAAGCAGTTTATCAGATTCCCTCCAGCCCAGATCTCCCCTTGATCCTATCCCCTCTATCTCTGAAACTGAAGCTCAGAGGAACAAGGCTCAGTTTGGGAGAGAGCCTCACATGGCCAGGCCCTTGGTACATACAGACCTACGCACAATTTTCCTTGTTTACATAATCTCTGGCCAGTTCCAACCAAAGCTCTGCTCTGAGCCACCAGGGAGCCCAGGAAAGAACAGCTAACCCAGAGGCCCAGGGCCAGACACACTAGTTGTGCTTGTGCACACGTACACACCCCTCACCCTCAGGCTGACTCACTGCAAGCGCCGCCTAGAAGATCCCTCCCTGCAAGAGGAATGAACAAGAATGGCATTAATGAGACCTTGAAGCAAAACACCCATGAAAGGGAAAAAGGAGGGGGTCGGGAGGTGGCGCAGTGGGTTAAGCGCATGTGGCACAAAGTGCAGGGACCGGCGTAAGGATTCCGGTTCGAGCCCCCAGCTCCCCACCTGCAGGGGAGTCGCTTCGCAGGCGGTGAAGCAGGTCTGCAGGTGTCTATCTTTCTCTCCCCTTCTCTGTCTTCCCCTCCTCTCTCCATTTCTCTCTGTCCTATCCAACAATGAATTGCGTCAACAAGGGCAATAATAATAACCACAATGAAGCTACAACAAGGGCAACAAAAAGGGGGAAAAAATGGCCTCCAGGAGCGGTGGATTCATGGTGCAGGCACCGAGCCCAGCAATAACCCTGGAGGAGGAAAAAAAAAAAAAGGGAAAAAGGACTGTGGAGCATCTACTGCAGGTGAGAGGAGAACCAGCTTCTCATCTCACCTCCACTCCTACTCATACGTGCTGGCAACAACCTAGGAGGTTGAAGATACTCCCCTAGTTTTATACTTCAGGAGGGTGAAGTAAATTAACTCATCTAAAAACTAGCAGCCAAGAAGAAAGGAGACTCAGACCCAGGTTTTCATCACCCCAAAGCTCCTATGTTCACACACAGCCCACCCACCCTACAGGGGAGGCATGTACACAGCCCCCCCGCCCAATTTTTCTCTCCCACCACCCAGACTACCAGGAGTTTGAAGACTGACCAGTCAGATTCACTAGCTGGCTATATCACATGGCATCTGTGTGGGGCAGGTAGATACCTCCTCATGCCACTCCACTCACCAGGTAGATCTTACAGATGTGAAGAGAGAGATACCATCCCAAAGAGAAAGTGTACCAGAAAAGTTCTGGACTCAGGGACTCTATGTCCATGGGGTCTAGTACAGTGAGGGTAATGGCCTCTTACTCATAGCAGCACTCAGAATGCAGAACCTCCCTGTCACCTAACAGGTAGAAATAAAGCATTCAGAGGTTGTATTCCAAGGCAGATTGGAGGAACTCTCCCAGAAAGTAGGATGAAGAAGAGGTGATGTTTAGAGGTCCAGCCAAGGATGTTCACATCAGATAACTGGAGCCAAAAAAGAGGAAAGAAGGGCTGGGTGATGGCGCATCTGGTTGAGTGCACGTATTACAATGCTCAAGGACCTGGGTTCAAGCCCCTGGTCCCCACCTGTAGGGGGAAAGCTTTGCGAAGAGTGAAGCAGTGCTGCAGGTGTCTCCCTGTCTCTCTCCCTCTCTATCACCCCTCCCCTCTTGATTTCTGGCTGTTTCTATCCAATAAATAAAGATAATTAAAAAATTTTTTTAAAAAAGGAAAGAAAGAGAGAGAGGCTGTCCCCAACTGGGAAGCTGGGAAGCTGGAAAGTCATCATCCACCCAGCCACAAACCAAGAGACCGCTGAACAATGAAAATCAACAACTCACAGCTGACTTTCATTTTCCATTTAGAGAGAGAGGGAGGGAGAGAGAAAGAGAGAGGAGAAGGGAGAGAAGAGGAGGAGAGAGGGAAAGAGAGGGAGGGAGAGGGAGGGGGGAGTGTGTGTGTGTGTGTGTGTGTGTGTGTAGGTAGTTGGGGCCTAATGCAACTGATTTAATGCTTCTCTGGGATGATTTTTCATTCAGATGGAGACAGGCAGAGGGTAAGAGAGAGAAAAACATCACAGTACTGGAGCTTCCTCCATGACAAAGCACATCCATATGGAGCTGGGGCTTGCATGGCAAGGCAGACACCCTACCCAGTGAGGTATTTTACCAGTCCTCACAGGAGACTTTTGGGACTATAAAACTATTCTGTATAATACTATGAAGATAAGTAATGTCAGGGGGCTAGGCAGTGGCATACCCAGTTAGGCACACATAGTAAGTACTAAGCACAAGGACCCATGCAAGGATCAGGGTTTGAGCCCCTGCTTCCCACCTGCAGCGGAGACACTTCACAAGCAGTGAAGCAGGTCTGCAGGTGTCTGTCTTTCCCTCTTCCTCTCTGGCTCCCCCTCCTCTCAATTTCTCTCTGTCTCTATCCAATAAAATGAAAGAAAAGAAAAAATCTATCAGCAGCTCAGCGCCGGCACTGAGCCCCAGTGATAACCCTGAAGGAAAAAATAAACAAATAAACAAACAAATAAAGATGAGTAGTGTCACACACTCTTTTTTTTCTCATGCATGCGGCCTTCCTGGGTGGGCTACTGCCATTCTATCACCCCCACACTGCCCTTGCTAGTGTCCCTGGACTCACCATACTTGTTTCTAGCTCAAGGTCCTACTGCATGTCCTTTTATCAATTCCCTGTTCACTCATTTGCTTGCTCACATACATCAGGCTCAACTTTTTTTTTTAATTTTTATTTATAAAAAGGAAACACTGACAAAAACCATAGGATAAGAGGGGTACAACTCCACACACAATCCCCACCACCAGTACTCCCTATCCCATCCTCTCCCAATAGCTTTGCTATTCTTTATCCCTCTGGGAGTATGGACCCAGGGTCATTATGGGGTGCAGAAGGTGGAAGTCTGGCTTCTGTAATTGCTTCCCCGCTGAACATGGGCATTGACAGGTCGATCCATACTCCCAGCCTAACTCTCTTTCCCTAGTGGAGCAGAGCTCTGGGGAAGCAGGGTTCCAGGACACACTGGTGGGGTCATCTCGTCTGCCCAGGGAAGTCAGGTGGGCATCATGTTAGCATCTGGAACCTGGTGGCTGAAAAAAGAGTTAACATATAAAGCCAAACAAATTGTTGACCAATCATGAACCTAAAGGCTGAAATAGTGCAGATGAAGAGCTGTAGGTCTCCATTTTGTAGATAGTTAGTAGGCCTATTTTAGTTATATTCCAAAGAGCCCATGACTATACTAGTTTTTTTTCTTTTTTTCCTAAGCCTGACATCTGATATGCAGGTGGATCTAAGTTATTGTCTGGGGAGATGATGTCATGGCGGGAAAAAGGACCAGAAAGCTGGGTCAGGGAAGAGAGCAGCTCCCTAAAATGGGAATGATGTATAAATATTGCTGACTGTAAACCCCACTGATTTGATGTAATCTGGGGCCCATATTCAGCTTAGGAGCCTATGTGACCTCTGTATCCCTGTAGATCTGAGCTCACATTCTGTGGTCATGAGTAGGAACGTTCCAAGCTGCCCCG
Source organism: Erinaceus europaeus (assembly GCF_950295315.1). Taxonomy (NCBI): domain Eukaryota; kingdom Metazoa; phylum Chordata; class Mammalia; order Eulipotyphla; family Erinaceidae; genus Erinaceus; species Erinaceus europaeus. The sequence continues at coordinate 3,828 of NW_026648258.1, read as the reverse complement.
GTTTCAGTACCCATCTTCCTCAGGTGTAGCATAGAGTATGCTGTCCAGTCTCTCTTCAGAGCATGGAACATCCATGTTGTTGATCCATGTCGGGGACAAGGTCCTATGGGGGCCCACAAAGGGCTTTATTGTATTGTGTTGTTCCTGATAGAGATGACCAGTAACAATGGAGAGAGGGATCTATTTGAGGTCTAGGTCTGTCATATCTGTTTGGGAATCTCAGGACTCCCCAGCTAGGGCCCCAGCCATCAGGCTCATCTTAACTTGCTCGATCTTCCCTGAACACCCCCAACAAATGCTCCTCACCCTACTTTACTTCCTCAGTATAATAAACACTATCTGACTCTGCACCTGTTAAACAGTCTATGTTAGGGGCTGTGGTAAATAGCATAATGGTTATGCAAACAGACTGTCATACCTGAGGCTACAAGGTCCCCAGGTTTAATCCCCCACACCACCATAAGCCAGAGCTGAGCAGTGGCCTGAGTTAAAAAAATATATCTGATGTATGTTTGTGTCACTTGTTTAATGTCCACCTTCCACTGCCAGAGCCTCATGCCTATATAATTCCATTGTTCCTGGTAGAAACTTTATTACTGTTGTTGTAATTGGGCCTTCATCACACCAAGCTAACTTTTTCAGGTAGAGAAAGTAAGAGAGGGTCCAGGTAGTGGCGCACCTGGTTGAGCACACACGCTACAATGTTCAAGGACCCAGGTTCAAGCCCCACAGTCTCCACCTGCAGGGGGAAAGCTTTGCCAGTGGTGAAGCAGTGTTGCAGATCTCTCTCCCTCTCTAACATCTTCTTCCCTCTCAATTTCCAATAAGTAAATAGTAATAATACAAAATTTAAAGAGAGATGATACCTCAGTATCAAAGACTGACTCAAACTTGGGTTGAGCCTGGCAAAGCATCTGTGCCCCTAGGTGAGATGTCTTGCTGATTCTCCTTTTTCTCTTTTTTAATTTCAGACAGAACGATACAAAGGGAAGGGGGAGTAGGGGAGAGATACCATAGCAATCTCCCACCTGACATGGAGTTTTCCCTTGATGCCTGTATGGTGCTCCCATGTAGTACTGGAAACTTGATCTTTGAGTATGGTAGAGTCTTTATTCTGCCCCCAACAGCTATCTCTTGGCCCTCCAGTGTCTACTTTCTTTTAACATTTATTTATTTATTTATTCCCTTTTGTTGCCCTTATTGCTTTTCATTGTTGTAGTTATTATTATTGTCATCATTGTTGGATAGGACAGAGAGAAATGGAGAGAGGAGGGGAAGACAGAGAGGAGGAGAGAAAGACAGACACCTGCAGACCTGCTTCACCACTTGTGAAGCGACACCTCTGCAGGTGGGGAGCTGGGGGCTCGAAGCAGGATCCCTACACTGGTCCTTGCACTTTGCACCACCTGCATTTAACCCGCTGCGCTACTGCCCGACTCCCAAGTGTCTACTTTTTGAGTTGTGTATCTTTTCCACTCCGGGACCCTGCCGCCTACCTCTGAACTCTTCCAGGAAGCTGGATGGGCTGTATGAGAACATCAGAATAAAGGACGAGGAAGAACCGCATCAGTACTTCTTTTCCTCTTTCACAATGGCTGCTCACATTTCCTTCTAGAGAATTCTCTAGCTAATATTTTGGGACAGCACAATTGCTTTCCTCAAAGGCCTTTTGGCTTTGTTTGCCTCAGGGCTACAGCTTGATTCCTACAATGACATTGTACAGGTCCTTTCTTGCTAGCTGTGATGGCATCTGTGTTCTGGTCTTAGATCAAGTTTGTCTCTGAAGAGGTTAAGGTGTCTGTTGAAGTTAGAAGAAAGAAACTGCAAGTAGCCTGCAGTGGATAAGGTGATGGGCCCTCAGGCAAGAGATTTTGAAGTGGATCTCTGGCAGCACATATGCCAGAGTGATGCTCTGTTCCCCCCTCCTTTTCTCTCTTGTATTGATGAAAAAAATTATATATGTATGGAGGGAGGGAGGAAGAGGATGGGGCTGGGGAGAGAGGGAGAGAGAGAAAGGAAGGAAGGAAGGAAGGAAGAAAAAGAAAGAAAGAAAGAAAGAAAGAAAGAAAGAAAGAAAGAAAGAAAGAAAGAAAGAAACTGAAGATCTGGTTGTTTTGCAGTCCTAACAGGTGAGGCTCAAGTGAGGACCAGCTTGGGGGAGGAGTTAGAGATTGTTGGACTGGGGGCATGATCCAAACAAGCTCCCAGGGCAGCCTGTTCCCTAACTGGCAGCTACTCTTGGCTGTTTTTATTTCTCTGGAGTCACCTTCATTGGCATGCAGTGTGTTTTAAGGGTCAGACTGAGCACTGTAGCATGACGGTGGGAGTCTTAGGACCTTTGGGAAGCTACTTATCTTGCCAGCCCCCCTTCCCTGTGCTCTTGAGTGGAAAATGTCGATATCTCAGCCTGAGGACCACACAGTCAATTGGCAGGAAAGAGATGATCTGCCCTTCTGCTGCCTTTGTGCCCTCCCTATTCTGTAGCAGACACCCTTAGCCTCTTTTTGTGCCTTGTACTTTTTTGGTGTCTGGTGAAGTCTGAAAGGCCCCTTGCAAAACAAGATCTTCAAATGCATATGTAGGATTACAAAGTACACCAGTGAGACTGAAGGACATTTATCATATAAGAAAGCACTTGGTAAAGGAACATGCAGTTTATGGTACATTAAATAATGCAACCCAGTGGTGACTATGAACAATCTTGTGGCACTTGCAGCAACTATAAAAACAGCTGCTGTAGTCCGGGAGGTGGCGCAGTGGATAAAGCATTGGATTCTCAACCATGAGGTCCCAAGTTCGATTCCCAGCAGCACATGTACCAGAGTGATGGTTGGTTCTTTCTCTCCTCCTATCTTTCAAATAAATAAATAAATAAATAAATTCTTTGAAAAAATAAATAAAAATAAAAACAGCTGCTTTCTCTTGGTGGTGCTCTGATCTGCCATTGCAGAAATTCATAATATGAAGAAGTGTTAAATTTCAGCAAGAGATGAGAAAAAATAAAGATGTAATCTTCCTCCTGTGCTCTAGAGAGATAAAGCAGTGTCTTTGGATTCCCTGGTTGGGCAGGGAGGCAGTCTAGTGCAGTTATCAAAGTTCAGCAGGGAGCCTTAGTTTAAATTCTGGCTCTCCTACTTACTAATATGTATGACATAATCCAGTAGACTTCTCTGTGTCTCTATGACCTGATCTACAACAAATAAGAGCTGGCATTCATGTGGCATTTCCTAGCTTTCAGGCCCTATACTGAGGGCTCCAGCTACACTCAACTTAATCTCCATAGTGGGTTTATCAGGGGAACAGATGCCATCTTTACTACCGCATGAAAAGTAGATGTGGAAACTGAGGCATAGAGAGATTAGGTGACCTGCCCAAGGTATGCAGAGGCGCTGAGGCTTAAACCAGGTAGCCTGGCTCCAAAGTCCAAGCAGGTAGCCACTCTCAGGGTCTACCCCTCATGTCCAGTTAACTGAAGCAGATTAGTAAGATACATTTGGTGTCTTGATGGCTTAGTACAGTGCACAATCATGTGTGTGTGTGTGTGTATATGTATATATATTATATATATATATATATATATTTTTTTTTTAAGTAGAAGTTGGGAAAAGTAGGAGAAAAGTTCTATAACTCTGCCCCAGACTCTTACCCCAAGATCAGCCATTGGCCATTTCAAGTAATGTTGTACAGACTACATGATCTAGGCTGGCAGACCCTCACCCCCTATCCTCCACTCCCCAGAAAACTCTGCCATGTAGATGACTGAGGTCAGACAAAACTATCCTAGAGCAGGGTGGAGTTTTAATTTGAAATCATCACAAACTGAAAAAA
>NW_026648257.1:0-65216 GCF_950295315.1 Erinaceus europaeus | reverse complement strand
AGAATCTCCACTGAGTCACCTCCTACGTCGCTGTCGACTGTATACTTTGACACCAGAAAATTAGACCCAAGAAGGCAAATGAACAGAGGGTCCAAATAAAATGGAGCTAACCTGAATCATGCCAGGTTACTCTGGTAACGGGAACAGGAATTTGCTACTAGCATCGCAGAAGGACCACAGGTAAATAAAGTGAACAGTGATGGAAGCGTAGTACTAGGTATTGTAGAGTGATCATCTTCACGATGTGAAGAGGAGCCCAAGAAGGCTGTGCAGCATAGAGTACTTCCTGACACATCTACAGGTAGATGCGTGGCACCTATGTTATCTATGCCATGTGTTACTATAGCTTTACACACCTTGTTCAGGAGTGCGACAGTGTGGGCTGGCTTGTGAACTCACAAGTGAGAAATGAGAAAATCAAGAAATATGAAACATTTTATAAAAAGCTCAACAAGATTTTGCTTTTCTCTTTAGCATTTCAATACATATGCCTCAGTTAACATTCTAACTGTATGAGCAATTTGCAAATCTATAGTGTGCATCTATCATACAAGCTTTTCTTTTTGGCTGTCATCTTCTTTTCATCTCTCAGCAATTCCCTTTGGCTAATTTATAGTCTGCTTTGTGCTCTCTTCTCTTTCTCAAAGGTACTGTCTGACAATCACACTATCAGCCACTTGATACCTCTGATGCTATTAACACATTCAAAGAAAACAGCAAATTCAAGAAACCAAAAAAGAGCCTTACCCTGGTGCCTGGTTTGAGATGTAACTGAAGAAGATTTTCAGGTTCATAGTGGAAATCCATAGGAAGAGTGGTGGCTCTCCAATTTTGGTTCTCCAACGTGGATTTGCTCAGAACAGTAGAAGCCTGTTAATTTTTAAAAAGAGTGATTTGGGGCTTAGGAGACAGCATAATAGCTATACTAACAACTTTCAAGTCTAAGGTTCTGAGGCCCCAGGTTTAATCCCTAGCACCACCATAAGTCACAGCTGAGTATTGTGCTGGTTCCTCACTATCCTCCTCCTCTCTACAGCTCTATTAAGATAAATAAAATATTTTTAGGGGCAGGTGGTGGCACACCTGGTTAAGCACATACATTGCAGTGTACAAGGTCCTAGGCTCAAGCCCCTGGTCCCCACCTGCAGGGGGAAAGCATCACAAGTGGTGAAGCAGACAAGGACTTCCAGAGGCGGAGCTATGAGCAGCAGAGCGCTTTCTCTCCTCTCCCGGATCAACTAGGAATACCAAAGGAGACCACCCGGACCGAAACAAGACAGGACTAGAATGACCACAGGAACCCAGTAAATCACCGGAGAGTACAAACACGTGTGGCTGGTGACAGAGAGGAGAGAGAGGCCTAAGGAGAGATTAAGTGACTGCTAACAGTTCAGCAGTTTATCAGTTGAGACACCACCTCCAGTCTGCTCCACCAACAAGGGGACACCTTAAGGGAGGAGAGGACTCCCCAGAGACTCAACAAGTGCAACTCTGAGTCTCCATTGCTACTACCCTCAGAATCTGGAGCAGCAACAGGGAGGGACACCAGGGGACAGAGATCTAACCGGGAAACTCAGAAGACATATACCTTGGTGGCATAGCTGAGGGGCTGTGAAAGTCTCTTTGCATAACCACTGGATTATCTCTGCCACACCCTGCTTTATCTCTTGGTCAGGAGTCAGTGATTAAGCTAAGAAGCCTATTGATAGTTGAAAAGCCCTCAGGCTCCCATAGCATACATGGAAGAAAAAAAAAAGAGGCTTTTAAACCACTGAGCTCCAACTCAGGGATTGAAAAAACTGTTAACTTCCACCACGGTAAAACCTTTAATTAAATTACTTAGACACAAGTCAATCCAGGCAATAGTGATCAATAATTTGAAAAGTACTGATAAAGGAAACTCATAACATAATATATAAAATGGTTAAAACAACAAGAAAAAATATTAGAGACTCGAACCAGGACAAGAGTCCAGCTAAAAGTCCTCCAGAGGGTGAAGCACAAAACGAGTTCAACATCCAAACATTAGCTAAGGAAATAATAACAGGAGTGAGTAAAGAATTTGAAAAAATTGTAATCACAAATGCAGGAACAACAAAAGAGAATATGGAAGAAAATGCAAATTATCTCATGGTTATTAGAGAGCTGAAAGCTGAAATCGCTGAGCTAAGAATGCAACTAGCTGAACAAGCTAAAACAGTATCAGAGCAGGGCAACAAAATAGATGAACTCCAGAAAACAGTAGAGGGCAGAGAGAATAGAATCTATGAGGCTGAAGACAGAATTAGCAAGATTGAGGATGAATTAGAGACAACTAAAAAAGAAGTAAGGGATCTCAAAAAGAGATTAAGAGATGCTGAAAACAACAACAGAATCCTATGAGATGACTTCAAAAGAAAGAATATACGCAATATTGGCATACCAGAGGAAGAAAGAGAAGGAGAGGAAGAAAGCATTTTCCAGGCCACAGTAGCTGAAAACTTCTCTAGTCAAGACAACATCAAAGACATAAAAATTCAAGAAGCCCAGAGGGTCCCAAACAGAATTAACCCAGACCTAAAGACACCAAGACATATCATACTTAGAATGGAAAGGAATAAGGATACAGAAAGGATCCTGAAGGCTGCAAGAGAAAAACAGTCACCTACAAAGGAAAACCCATAAGATTAGTAGCAGACTTCTCCATACAAACACTACAGGCCAGAAGAGAATGGCAAGATATCTATCGAGTGCTCAATGAGAAAGGCTTTCAGCCAAGAATACTATATCCTGCTAGACTGTCATTCAGACTAGATGGAGGCATCAAAACCTTCTCAGACAAGCAACAGTTGAAAGAATCAACCATCACCAAGCCTGCCCTGAAAGAAGTTCTGAAAGGTCTCCTATAAACAACCAGACCACCACAAATAGGACATATATCAAACACTCTAAAACTCTACAAGGATGGTGTTAAAATATCTTCAATCTTTGATATCAATAAATGTCAATGGCCTGAATTCACTTATTAAAAGACACAGAGTAGAAAGATGGATCATAAAACACAACCCAATAATATGTTGTCTACAGGAAACTCACCTAACTCAACAAGACAAACACAGACTTAAAGTGAAAGGATGGAAAACTATCATACAAGCCAATGGCCCACAAAAAAGGGCAGGAGCAGCTATTCTCATATCTGACATGATAGACTTTAAAACAGATAAGATTAAAAAAGATAGGAATGGACACTACTTAATGCTCAGAGGATCAGTCAATCAAGAGGACTTAACAATTATTAATATCTATGTACCCAATGAGAAGCCATCTAAATACATCAAACTTCTACTGAAAGAGCTACAACAATATATTAACAGTAATACAACATAGTAGGGGACTTCAACACCCCACTCTCTCACCTTGACAGATCATCCAGGCAGAAAAATCAATAGACACAAGGGAGCTAAGTGAAGAGATAGATAAACTAGAACTATTGGACATTTTCAGAGTCATTCATCCCAAGAAACTGGAATACACATTTTACTCAAATCCACATGGGTCATTCTCAAGGATAGACCATATATTAGGCCACAAAGACAGCATCAGCCAATTCAAGAGCATTGAAATCATCCCAAGAATCTTCTCAGACCACAGTGGAATTAAACTAACACTGATCAACAAAAGATTAGTAACAGTGCCAAAATGTGGAAGCTCAACAGTACACTTCTTAACAACTCCTGGGTCAAAGAAGAAATCAAGGAATAAATCAAAATGTTTCGAGAGTTCAATGAAAATGAAGACACAAGCTATCAAAATATTTGGAACACGGCTAAAGCAGTCCTAAGAAGGAAGTTCATAGCTATACAAGCACACATTAGGAAACAAGAAAAGGCACAAATAAACAGCCTGATTGCACATCTTAAAGACCTAGAAGAAGAAATACAAAGGAACCCTAAAGCAACCAGAAGGACAGAAATCACTAGTTAGGGCAGAAATCAATAACATTGAGAATAGGAAAACCATACAAAAGATCAACGAAAGTAAATGTTGGTTCTTCGAAAGAGTAAACAAAATCGACAAACCTTTAGCCAGACTCACAAAACAAAAAGGGAGAAGACCCAAAGAAATTGGATAGTAAATGAAAGAGGAGATATCACAACAGACACCATAGAAATTCAACATACCATGCGAGGCTTCTATGAACAACTATATGCCACCAGGCTAGAGAACCTGGAAGAAATGGACGATTTCCTAGGTACCTACCAACTTCCAAAACTAAGTCAAGAGGAAGTGGATAACATGAACAGGCCCATCACAGCTAATGAAATTGAAATAGTTATCAAAAATCTCCCCAAAAATAAAAGTCCTGGACCAGATGGTTTTACAAATGAATTCTACAAAACTTTCAAAGAAGAACTAATACCTCTACTTTTAAAAGTCTTCCAGAAGATTGAAGATACTGGAATACTCCCTGCCAGCTTCTATGAAGCCAACATCACCCTGATACCAAAAGCAGACAGGGGCACAACCAAAAAAGAAAACTACAGACCAATATCTCTGATGAACATAGATGCGAAAACATTGAACAAAATTCTAGCCAACCAGATATAGCAGTATATCCAAAAGATTGTTCATCATGACCAAGTGGGGTTTATCCCAGGCATGCAAGGTTGGTTTAATATACGTAAATCAATCAATGTGATCCACCACATCAACAAAAGCAAGACCATACAAGACCATATCAATAGATGCAGAGAAAGCCTTTGACAAAATACAACATCCCTTTATGATCAAAACACTACAAAAAATGGGAATAGATGGGAAATTCCTGAAGATAGTGGAGTCTATATATAGCTAACCTACAGCCAACATCATACTCAATGGTGAAAAACTGGAAGCATTTCCACTCAGATCAGGTACTAGACAGGGCTGACCACTATCATCATTACTATTCAACATAGTGTTGGAAGTTCTTGCCATAGCAATCAGGCAGAAGCAAGGAATTAAAGGGATACAGATTGGAAGAGAAGAAGTCAAACTCTCCTTATTTGCAGATGACATGATAGTATACATGGAAAAACCTAAGGAATCCAGCAAGAATCTTTTGGAAATCATCAGGCAATACAGTAAGGTGTCAGGCTACAAAATTGACATTCAAAAGTAAGTGGCATTCCTCTATGCAATCACTAAGTTAGAAGAAATTGAAATCCAGAAATCAGTTCCTTTTTCTATAGCAACAAAAACAATAAAATATCTAGGAGTAAACCTAACCAAAGAAGTGAAAGACTTGTATACTGAAAATTATGAGTCCCTACTCAAAGAAATTGAAAAAGACACAAAGAAGTAGAAAGATATTCCATGTTCATGGGTTGGAAGAATTAACATCATCAAAATGAATATATTACCCAGAGCAATCTACAAATTTAATGCTATCCCCATCAAGATCCCAAGCACATTTTTTAGAATAGAACAAATGCTACAAATGTTTATCTGGAACCAGAAAAGACCTAGAATTGCCAAAACAATCTTGAGAAAAAAGAACAGAACTGGAGGCATCACACTCCCAGATCTCAAACTGTATTATAGGGCCATTGTCATCAAAACTGCTTGGTACTGGAACATGAATAGACACACTGACCAGTGGAATAGAATTGAGAGCCCAGAAATGAGGCCCCACACATATGGACATCTAATCTTTGACAAAGGGGCCCAGACTATTACATGGGGAAAGCAGAGTCTCTTCAACAAATGGTGTTGGAAACAATTGGTTGAAACATGCAGAAGAATGAAACTGAATCACTATATTTCACCGAATACAAAAGTAAATTCCAAGTGGATCAAGGACTTGGATGTTAGACCAGAAACTACCAAATACTTAGAGGAAAATATTGGCAGAACTCTTTTCCGCATAAATTTTAAAGACATTTTCAATGAAACGAATCCAATTACAAGGAAGACTAAGGCAAGCATAAACCTATGGGACTACATCAAATTAAAAAGCTTCTTCACAGCAAAAGAAACCACTACCCAAACCAAGAGACCCCTCACAGAATGGGAGAAGATCTTTACATGTCATACATCAGATAAGAGTCTAATAACCAACATATATAAAGAGCTTGCCAGGGAGTCGGGTGGTAGCGCAGCAAGTTAATAAGCGCAGGTGGCGCTAAGCACAAGGATCAGCAGAAGGATCCCGGTTTGAGCCCCCGGCTCCCCACCTGCAGGGGAGTCACTTCACAGGCGGTGAAGCAGGTCTGCAGGCGTCTTTCTCTCCCCCTCTGTCTTCCCCTCCTCTCTCCATTTCTCTCTGTCCTATCCAACAACAATGACATCAATAATAACTACAATCAATAATAATAACAACAAAACAAGGGCAACAAAAGGAATTAATTAATTAATTTAAAAAGTGCTTGCCAGACTCAACAAGATAACAAATAACCCCATCCAAAAATGGGGGGAGGACTTGGACAGAATATTCACCACAGAAGAGATCCAAAAGGCCGAGAAACACATGAAAAAATGCTCCAAGTCTCTGATTGTCAGAGAAATGCAAATAAAGACAACAATGAGACATCACTTTACTCCTGTGAGAATGTCATACATCAGAAAAGTTAACAGCAGCAAATGCTGGAGAGGGTGTGGGGTCAAAGGAACCCTCCTGCACTGCTGGAGGGAATGTCAATTGGTCCAACCTCTGTGGAGAACAGTCTGGAGAACTCTCAGAAGGCTAGAAATGGACCTACCCTATGACCCTGCAATTCCTCTCCTGGGGATATATCCTAAGGAACTCAACACATCCATCCAAAAAGATCTGTGTGCACATATGTTCTTGGCAGCACAACTTGTAATAGCCAAAACCTGGAAGCAACCCAGGTGTCCAACAACAGATGAGTGGCTGAGCAAGTTGTGGTCTATATACACAATGGAATACTACTCAGCTGTAAAAAATGGTGACTTCACCGTTTTCAGCCGATCTTGGATGGACCTTGAAAAAATCATGTTGAGTGAAATATGTCAGAAACAGAAGGATGAATATGGGATGATCTCACTCTCAGGCCGAAGTTGAAAAACAAGATCAGAAAAGAAAACACAAGTAATACCTGAAATGGAATTGGCATATTGCACCCAAGTAAAAGACTCTGGGGTGGGTGGGTGGGTGGGTGGGGAGAATACAGGTCCATGAAGGATGATAAATGACATAGTGGGGGTTGTATTGTTAAATGGGAAACTGGGGAATGTTATGCATGTACAAACTATTGTATTTACTGTTGAATGTAAAACATTAATTCCCCAATAAAGAAATAATTTTAAAAAAAAGTGGTGAAGCAGGGCTGTAGTTGTCTCTCTGTCTCTTCCCTTCTCTATCTTCCCCCTCCCTTCTCAATTTCTCTGTCTCTATACAATAATAAAATTAATACAAATTTTTAAAAATAAAATATTTTAAAGTGATTTTTAGGTACCTTTAATAAGAATAGCCATAACATTTTTTCAGTGTTTGTGCTGCCAAAGTGAGCATAGCCAAAACATTTTTTTAAAGATTGGGGTTTGGGCAGTAGTGGTCTACCATCAGACTCCCCAGCTCTGTGTAAAAGAGTACAAGGAACAATTTAAGTAAGTGCAAATGCTTAAACAAAAATCCAGCACATACCTTTGTTTTTCGAAAATACACATCAAAGTCAATATCAGCATCAAAATCTATTTCAAAATCTTTCTTTGTACACTTCTTTTTGTTCTCTGATTGTGAAGCAGCTTCTTCTGTAGAAATGAACATGGATATCAACATCATTTCAATTCTGTGGTCTCACTTATCTCACAAAATCCATCAACAATCTTATCAGCCGTAAGAAGTTTAACATTCATGTCTGAGTAACAGAATTAAGAAATGCAAGGACTCTCGAGAATAAGGTCCTGAGTTCAGTCCTTAGCACTGCATGTATAGACTAATGCTCAGGATCTCTTTCTCTTTCACAAATAAAATTTTAAAAAGAAGAGAGATGGGGGGCCAGGATTACATGTCGCAAAGTGCAAGGACTAGCCTAAGAGCCCTGGTTTGATGCCCCAACACCCCACATGTAGTGGGGTCACTTCACAAGCAGTAAAGCGGGTCTGCAGGTGTCTTTCTCTCCCCCTCTGACTTCTGTCCTCTCTTGATTTCTCTCTGTTCTATCCAACAACGATAAACAACAAAGGCAACAAAAGGGAAAAAATAGCCTCCAGGAGCTGTGGAGCTGCAGGCACTGAGCCCCAGCAATAACCCTGGAGGCAAAAAAAAAAAAAAAAAAAGAGAGAGGAGAGAGAGGCAGAGAGAAAGACAGAGACAGAGAGAGATATGCGTAAAAATCATGGAGCCTGGTTCCCACCATACTATGTCAAGTTTCAGTGTTGTTGTGTCTCTCCTTAACTCAAAATTTTGTTTTTAAGCCAGAGTGTTGTACTGGCTATGTCTGTCTGTCTGTCTCTCTCCCAAATACAATCTGAAGATCTGTGGTCTAGGAGGTGGTGCAGTGGATAAAGCATTAGACTCTCAAGCATGTGGTTCTAAGTTCAATTCCCAGCAGGACAAGTACCAGAGTGATGTCTGGTTAGTTCTCTGTTTCCTATCTTTCTCATTAATAAATATTTTTTTTAAAAATCTGAAGATCTTTAAGTGATTTTATATTAAAAATAAATAGGGGGCTGGATGGTGGTGCACTTGGTTAAGCGCACATATTACAATGTAGAAGGAACCAGGTTCAAGGCCCCAGTCCCCACCTACATGGGGAAGCTTCAGGAGTGGTGAAGCAGTGCTACAGGTGTGTCTCTGCCTCTCTCCCTCTCAGTTTCTAGCTGTCTCTATCCAAAAAATATATAAAGATAATAAAAATTAAAATAAATAAATAAATAGGGTTAGGGATATAATATAAAGGTTGTGCATGATCTATTGCACCAAAGGACTGGGTGGTGGGGGGGGGTGTCATTTCCACCTACAATCACTGTTTGAAGTTACAGGGACACTAGGAGCTAATGGAAGGTCGTAAGTCCAGATGCTCTGACTCCAGGTCAGAATTCAGGACTCTTATCATTCCGAGATTTTATTTTATTTTGTTTTTTTGCCTCCAGGGTTACTGCTGGGGCTCAGTGCGGGCACAAATCCACTGCTCCTGGAGATCATTTTTTCCCCTTTTGTTACCCTTGTTGTTTTATCATTGTTGTGGTTATTATTGTTGTTGTTGTTGCTGCTGCGGTCGTTGGATAGGACAGAGAAATGGAGAGAGGAGGGGAAGACAGAGGGGGGAGAGAAAGATAGACACCTGCAGATCTGCTTCACTGCCTGTGAAGCGACTCCCCTGCAGGTGGAGAGCCGGGGGCTCAAACCGTTATTCAGAGATTTTAATTGTAACTGATCCCTTATCCCAGGTCAGATCAATTGGAGGTTGATTTATCTATATCCTTCTTTTTTCTTTTATAGATAGAGGTAGAAAGAGAGAGAGAGAAGGAGACCACAGTACCAGAGCTTCATTCTACACTGTGAAGGCAGAGCTCAAATCTAGGTCATGCACAAGGGAAAGTGGGACACTATGCAACTGAACTATTTCACTGGCCCTCTATTCACTTCTTCAACTTATAAGTAGGTGCAACAACAGAAAAAAAAAAAAAAAACATCAAGCATTTCCCTTCCCTGGCTGAAAGCTATCTCCTAAATTCTTTTGTAAGTACATACGTTTGTGTCGGGGTCTAAAGCGCCAGTGATCTGGGCCAGCCCACATTGACATGGTACGTGGGCTGAAATAGGAATATTCTCCAGGTTTCATGGATAGAAGGGGGCACATGGTCCTAATATCTCCATCTCCAAGGGGAATCATTTCTTCCCTGTAACACACATTAAATGTTTTTACATGCACATGCCAACAGACATCATGTAATCAGATACTTACATATAAAGCATATAATGCAGTTATAGGTTCCAGCTCCCCACTTTCCCACAAATGAGCAGCTTTTCTGAAGAGTAATATACTTATCACTAGCATCAATTTCTTAGGTGTGGGATAGGAGAAAAAGCTCATCCAATAAGGCTGCCTTCCTTGCTGTGTATGTGGCCCCAGTGTACCATGGGGGGTTTGCTCTAGTGTGGTGGTGTCTTTCCTTCTTTGTCTTATGTTTGTTTGTTTCTCTCTGTCTCAGTGAAAAAGTCAGCCCAGAGCAGTGAAATCATATATGTGCAATGCAACACATATAAAAACAAACAAATAAGAAACCCTAAGTTGTTGGGGAAATGGCAACAGTAGCATACTGGCCATGCATTTGAGGTCCCAGATGTGTTTCTCTTGATTTTATAATAAAATAATTATATCTTTACAAAACTTTGGGTGTCTTAAAGTGCTTCACAAAAGTCTGCCCACTTGATAGACAAGGAAACAGAGTAAATGTTTTTTAATTTATTTTTTTAATTATCTTTATTTATTTATTGGATAGAGACAGCCAGAAATTAAGTGGAAAGGGGAGGGAGGGAGACAGAGAGAGAGAGAGACCTGCAGCACTGCTTCACCACTTCTGAAGCTTTCCCCCTGTAGGTGGGGATTGGGGGGCTTGAACCTGGGTCCTTGCACACTGTAAAGTGTACGCTCAACCAAGTGCACCACCACCGGCCCTGAGAATAAATGTTTTTGTTATAAGACTACACAACGACCAAAATCATTTCCTGCCAGAGATGATCCAGGTGGTTGAGTGTATATGCTACAATGTGCAAGGACGGTTGGATCCCCTGGTCCCCACCTGCAGGGGGAAAGCTTTGCAGTGAAGCAGTGCTACAGGTGTCTCTCTGTCTCTCTTCCTATCTCCCACTGCCCCCTTAATTTCTGACTATATTAAATAAAGATAATAATTTTTTTTAAAAAAAAAGGCTAAGTAGCCATATTCCATTATAAAAAAAATTGATGTAATTTTAAAAACTAAATATAGGGGGAAAAAAATCAGATTTCTAACCTTTAAGATGTAGTACAACAGAAACTGATGACTATCTATATCAAATAACAACTTGCAGCATTGTGACTTCCAAAGGGAAAAGGAAGGCAGCTTCAGTAACATTCACACTCAATTCATGAACACGCTCAACCCACCCTAGAGGTTCAGCTACTTGCTCCATGCCTCAAACAAATGTCTGTGCATGACAAGTCAGATCTAGAGCAGTTCAAACTCATATTGAGCTCTTTGGGAAAGGTCAGTAGGTAGGAGATTTCAAGATGACTGAAACCCTAGGGTAGAACCTAAGCTTAGGTAGGAGATTTCAAGATGACTGAAACCCTAGGGTAGAACCTAAGCTTCCCGCACCTGTGCACTTAATAGCATAGATTGCAAGATTCTAGTCTGTCGGGAGTCTGCTCTCTCGGTAGCACAGCAGGTTAAACACAGGTGGCACAAAGCACAAGGTCCAGTGTAAGGATCCTGGTTTGAGCCCCTGGCTCCCCACCTGCAGGGGAGTCGCTTCATAGGCGGTGAAGCAGGTCGGCAGATGTCTATCTTTCTCTCCCCCTCTCTGTCTTCCCATCTCTCCATTTCTCTGTTCTATCCAACAAAGATGACATCAACAACAACAAGAATAATAACTACAACAATAAAACAACAAGGGCAACAAAATGGAATAAATAAATATAAAAAAAAAGATTCTGCTCTGTCTGGAAGTGGGGCAAGAAATGGTTCAAAATAATCATCTTCTAAAAACAAGTGCAAGGGCTCTATCATTGTCAGTTCCTCAAATGCCAGCTGTTTAAGAAAAGCATCAGCACTTCTCTGACATCTGAACACTGGATTTAAACAGTTCTTCCCAGCAATGTGCCTTTCATTTCTCACTTTTTAAAAAATATTTATTTATTCTCTTTTGTTGCCCGTTTTATTGTTGTAGTTATCATTATCGTCGTTGCTGGATAGGACAGAGAGAAATGGAGAGAGAAAGGGAAGACAGAAAGAGGGAGAGAAAGACACCTGCAGACCTACTTCACCACTCGTGAAGCAACTCCCCCGCAGGTGGGAAGGGGGGGTGTTAGAACCGGGATCTTTACGCTAGTCCTTGCAATTTGCGCCACGTGCACTTAACCCACTGCGCTTCCACCAACTCCTTTATTTCTCACTTCTTAGTACAGTGGTGGGGAACCTTTTTACTGGCAAGGGCCAAGTGGATATTTATAACATCATGTACAGGTCATATAAAATTATCAACTTAGGGACCAGGCAGTGGCACACCGGGTTAAGCGCACAAGGACCTGCGCAAGCATCCCAATTTAAGCACCCAGCTTCCCCCCTATGGGGTGTGTGTGTGTGTGTGTGTGTGTGTGTGTGTGTGTGTGTGTGTGTGTGTGTGACTTAAACAGTGAAGCAGGTCTGCAGGTGTCTCTCTAGCTCTCTCCCTCTCTACCTCCTACTACCCTCTCAATTTCTCTCTGTCCTATCCAATAAAAATGAAAAAAAAATGGCCACCAGGAGCAGTAGATTCGTAGTGCATGCACTGAGCCCCAGCAATAACACTGAAGACAAAAAAAAAAAGATACTGGGAGTCAGAAGGTAGCGCAGAGGGTTAAGCACACATGGCATAAAGCGAGGACCATTGTAAGGATCCCAGTTCCAGCCCCGGGCCCCCCACCTGCAGGGGTCGCTTCACAAGCGGTGAAGCAGGTCTGCAGGTGTCTATCTTTATCTCCCCTCTCTGTCTTCCCCTCCTCTCTCCATTTCTCTCTGTCCTATCCAACAACTACATCAATAATAACTACAACAATAAAACAGCAAGAGCAACAAAAGGGAATAAATAAATATTTTTTAAAAAAAAGATACCAACTTAAAAATTCACACTTAATGTTGCTATGGGAAAAGCTCTCAAATTTACAGAATAGAGTCCTGCTTGTAGATTAAAAAAAAAAAAAAGAAAGAAAGGGCAGGGGGGAAAAATAAATAAAGGGCGAGAGTAGATAGCATAATGGTTATACAAAGAGATTCTCATGCCTGGGGCACCCAAGTCCCAGGTTCAATCCCCCGAACCACCACAATAACCAGAGCTGCACAGTGCTCTGGTTAAAAAAATTAAATTGATTATATTAAAAAAATAAAAAATATTTTAAAAATGAAATAAAGTAAGACAGACATTAATAAATCCTTATCACTAAAGGATTTTGGGGTCCTTTTTCCAAATCATATTAAAAATTAAAATAATGCTAATTTATTAAGTACATATAATGAAGGCCAATAAAATTCTAATTTTCTTTTTAGAGTGTTTACTAAAGTAACCTAAAAGTTACACAACTGGGTTAAGCACACGTGGTGCAAAGCACAAGGACCAGCAATAAGGATCCCAGTTTGAGCCCCCGGCTCCCCACCTGCAGGGGAGTCACTTCACAGGAGGTGCAGCAGGTCTGCAGGTGTCTTATCTTTCTCTCCCCCTCTGTCTTCCCCTCCTCTCTCCATTTCTCTCTTTCCTATCCAACAACAGCATCAATAATAACTACAACAATAAAACAACATGGGCAACAAAAGGGAAAACAAATATTTTTTTAAAAAGTGAAACAACTATAGAAAAATTGTGCTACCTTTCCTATTTCCATGAGCTCAATTTCATTTGCTTATTTCATTTCCCATCAGTTCATCTCTGCTCTGCCTATATGGAAATCCAACACTGTCTAACACCCTATGACTGACTCTTGAGCTAGATAGTGGCTACTATAAGCAACACATAAGCCCTTTTCTGTCTCTAAATTTGGAATGACTGTGCCAAAAGCCAAACTGTGTAGCATGCAGAAACGGAGCATGGAGGGCTAGGGGTGGCGCACTTAGTTGAACACATGTTATAATGTACCAGAGGTCCCAGGTTCAAGCCCCTTGGTCCCCACCTACAGGGGGAAAGCTTTACAAGTGCTGGGAGGGCTGCAGTTGTCAGTCTATCTTCCCCTTCCCTCTCAATTTCTGCCTCTATCAAATAAATACATAAATATAAATAAAAACAATGAAACAAAAAAACCTAAAAGCAAGGAAGGACAGAAGGAAGGGCGGGAGGAAGGGAGAGAGGAAAGAAGGAAGGAAGGTAGGTAGGTGGGTCAGTCCGTGCCGCACTGAAGCTACAGCATTCCAGACAGTCTTTTTCAGTACTTTACTTAATTTGGTTCCAGCCTTTAAAATTCCCACGTCAACTTTATGCCCAGTAAATGGCTGAGCCAACATTACAAGGTCAGTATAATTCTATCATGAGTTAGGATGGCTCAGTCAGCGTGGACAATACCACACACCAACCAGTTCAGCTAATCCAGAGATGAAATCAAGACCATCCTAGAAGGAAATCTATTAAGAAGTGAAGGAAAACTCCTATAGAAACATTTTTTTGCAACACTGAAAGCCTTACTGGCAGCTCTGGATGCGGCAGGACTCACTCCAGTTTCTGAACTCTGTGTGATCCCCAGCTGCAGTGAGATCAGGTTCATCCTTGGCATCAAAATCATCCTCTATGGGCCCATCAGGGAAGTCCTCACAGTCACTCTCTTCTACCTCGGCGTTGATGTCAAATGCCTGATCATTCTTCTTAAACTTGTCTACCAAGGCTGACACGGACTAGAAGGAGCAAAGAGAAGATTCTCTAGTTCTCCTTATTCTTGTAACCAATCAATTACTGTTACAGAAAGGGCCCACAAAATGTGCTTTCTTACCCTGAAATTCTAGTTTCCAACCTGCTCCTCCCCACTCCTCAAAGCCAACATTCCCACGACAGCAGAAAGCTGAGGAAGTTTATATTGTGAAGCACAGGAAGAAGCTGTATTGTCACCAGGCACATTTTGTAAAGCATGAACAGGAATCTGCATCCATTAACTACATGTTTAAAGAAAACAGTTCTCCATGGAGACCATTTATTTTGGAAGCTGTAATAAGTAGGCTAAAGGGGGTTGGGCTAAAAATATACAAAAGAAAGCTCTACACATGACAATTTCTCAGGAAACTCTGTGCCAAGGGACTCAACCCTAAAAAGCAGGAAAGTCCTCGAGCTTAATAGCAGCCTAAGAAATCAAAGGATACTGGGATAACCATAGTCAAGAGTAAATCTTATTATAAAATGTTTACCCAGGAATTGTAGGGATGCCTTCCTTTATGGAAGCAGAGAAGGGAAATAATGCTAGTCCCAGAATTCCTTAGCTGTTAAACAGTTCTAAAGTTCACAACCCCTGCTCCCCAGGTTTTTGTCCCTAAAGAAATGCCAAAGGAAATATTTTCTGTACTCCTGGCTAAATAAACATGATGCCACAGTTCTGGTTCCCACTAGGAGAACTAATCTGAGGCCATCTCTCTGAAACCACAAGCTAATGGAGACATTCCCAGCGCCTTTACAAGTCCAAAAGCTGACCACACCTCATTATGTGTTTCACTGTCCCATTTAGTGAACTGGAACCCTGCCAGAGAAGGGCAGATCTGGCGATCTTCCTCCACACACTGCTGTAAGGGCACTGGAGAAGAAAAAAGATCACAAAGAGAACTTGAGAGGAAAACAGTACATGCTCCTCATCCCCTACAATGCTCTTTCCCGAGAGGGCAGATTCACAGACAACATACCCATCCTACAAGGATTAGTAAAGGACTACAGCAGAAACCTAAAAGACTTTTTTTTTTTTTTTTGGCATTGCCTACAGTAAGGAAATTTATAAAAAAAAAAAAAAAAATTCCTCAAAGTGTACTAGGTACACTTCTAATTATGCAATAATGTTCCTTAATTATTTCCTAAATTAAACTAGTTATAGATTACCTACTTCACAAAATTAGAAAACCAACTGACAGCATAAATTTGATGCCTAGCATTCATACCTATCTCTGATTATCACAACATCCTCAGAGGCAAGGGCATGGAGGAATAGGGTGGAAGGGATGTTAAAATCCATGCCAAGCCAGTATAAGGAGTTGACAGCAATACAGGCCTATTCTCAGACCACTAGAGAGGAGTGTGAAAGCAACCCACATTGTCCTCTTTTCCTCAGAGCTAAAAGGAAGAGAAGAAAGGAAGGCAGGAAAGATGGAAGGGGGAGAGGGAAGAAGTGAGGGAGGGGATCTCTAGCTTGACAGTTATAGTTGGTTTAGCCCAGGGCTCAGTATGTGAATATAAGAACTGTCAGCTAATGAGGAAGACTTGAAGATGTGATCGAGAACATGGTAAAAACTACAATTTTACTTTCATGCAAAAAGATGCCCCATTTGGCATTCTAGGGGATACTTTAAATAAACAACACAATGCTATAAATACAACACCCCATGGTTATATAGAACCATTCTCTGATGGCTGAAATGTTGATAAGAAGCATGTGTACTTACCTATCAAATCTGTCATGTCTACTGAACCTAAATCTGGTAACTCAAGAGGTTCTTCAGTGGAGAGAATCTTGACATCAGAAGGGAAAAGCAGCTCACTTCGATAGTCATTACAACGGAGGGTGGAGAGAAATACCCCTGCTGTGCTACATTCATCAAATGAGGCTATGGTCTTCTGAAACATGGGGTCAATCTGAGTACAAAAATAAAGAGGGAACCCAATAATTACCATATGTAGTCAAAGGAAACTTAAAGTTTCATCGAGAGCTAGGGAGATAGCTCAACATGTCAGAGCACTGGGCTGGGGAAACAACATAATGGTTACGCAAACTGACTTTAATGCCTGAGGTACGGAAATCCAAAGTTCAATCCCCTGTACCACCATAAGCCAGAGCTGAGCAGTGCTCTGAGAAAAAAAAGGTGGGGGGGGGGAAGAGTAGATAATATAATGGTTATACAAAGAGACTCTCATGCCTGAGTCTCTAAAGATCCAGGTTCAATTCCCCACACCACTATAAGCCAGAGCTGAGCAGTGCTCTGGAAAAAAATAGGGGAGGAGGTGCTGCAGGTAGTGTAGTGGGCTAAGCACACATGCCGTGAAGGGTAAGGACCAAGAATCATCATAGGGATCCAGGTTCGAGCCCCCAGCTTCCCACCTGAAGGGGGGGGGTCACTTCACAAGCGGTGAAGTAGGTATGCAAGTGTCTGTCTTCCCCTCCTCTCTCGATTTCTCTCTGTCCTATCAAACAACAACAACAATAGTAGTAGTAGTAGTAATAAGGGCAATAAAAATGGGAAAAAATGGCCTCCAGGAGTAGTGAATTTGTAGTGCAGTCATCAAGCTTCAAAAAAGGAAGAAAATAAGGCACCAAAGTAAAAACCCTGTGGTGAGGGGTAGACATGCAGCTTCCTGGGCCAGTGGGGGGGGTGGGAGTGGGTGGGAGGGATGGGTCACAGTCTTTTGGTGGTGGGAATGGTGTTTATGTACACTCCTAGTAAAATGTAGTCATATAAATCACTAGTTAATTAATACGAGAGGGGGAAAATTAATTGTACGTCTTGAAGTTTTTCAAAACACAAACTGAATCTTTTCAATATATAGGCTGTGTAATTGATATGCAGACTCTCTCAAAAGCCTAGACCAAGTAGATCAGAAGCAACCAATAGCACAGCTATATACAAGATACTGGGTACTGTACAGCAAACCCCAACAAAAGGACTTTTCAAAGTTAACCCAATTACCAAATAATGTGATGTAACATTAACTATCGATTGTCTTTTTGAACCCTAAGACAGCAAGAACCTCACATCTCCACTATGGAGCCTCTACTTCCCCCAGTCCTGGAACCATTGGATAGGGCCCACTTTCCCGTATGACTCTCCCAATCCATATCAAATAATATTGCATCTGCTGATCACAACCTAATCAATGCAACGATTGCCACCTCAACATGCTTCACTTCAGACTGTGTCCAGAGACTTCACGTGTGGAATGACAACCCTTCAACTTCATTACTCGGGTGAGACCTTTCCTTTCATAGTATACTCTAATTTCATCTCAGGTGGTTCACTTTCTAACAAAGTCCCAAAACCTAGATATACACCAGTTTCTGTGAGAGGGAGCATATGTTCACACGTATCCGTAAACTACTGCAAAATATATGCCTGAAAGCAGAAGTGCACTAGAGTTTGCAGTGAGTACCCCCCTAATACTTCCTCTCCTCTATTCCAAGCTTTGGGTCCATGATTGCTCAACAATTTGTTTGGCTTCGTATGTTAACTCTCTTTTCAGTCACCAGGTTCCAGATGTCATCAGGATGCCGGCCAGGCTTCCCTAGACTAAAGACCCCACCAATGTGTCCTGGAGCTCTGCTTCCCCAGAGACCCACCCTACTAGGGAAAGAGAGAGGCAGACTGGGAGTATGGACCGACCAGTCAACACCCATGTTCAGCGGGGAAGCAATTACAGAAGCCAGACCTTCTACCTTCTGCAACCCACAATGACCCTGGGTCCATGCTCCCAGAGGGATAGAGAATGGGAAAGCTATCAGGGGAGGGGTGGGAAATGGAGATTGGGTGGTGGGAATTGTGTGGAATTGTACCCCTCCTACCCTATGGTTTTGTTAATTAATCCTTTCTTAAATAAAAAAATAAAATAAAATAAAAAGAAAAAAAAAAGGAAGAAAAAGAAAAAAAAACACAAACATGTCAGCACCAACCTGCATGCTTAAGACCCTAGAAGCTTCAGGTTCAATCTTTAGTACCACTTTATGCCAGAGTTAAGCAGTGCTCTGATCCTCTCATTCTCTTAACCCCTCATAATAAGTAAGTTTTTTTAATCATGTTCATTGGATTCTGTTCATTCGCAACTGTATTACACTAAATACAAATGTTTGCACTTGATCAAAGAGGGGAGAGCAGCTTTGTAAACTAGCAGGTAAAATCACATTCTAGCAGTTCAAAAGGTATGTCAGATCAACATACTCGTTTCAAGTACAGAGAAAATGGCAACAAGTTTTTACCATGTTAAACTGGGTTTTTTGGTTTTTTTTCTAAATATATTTTATTTATTTTATTTTGTTTACCAGAGAACTGCTCAGCTCTGGCTTATGGTGGTATGGGGATAAATCTGGGACTTTACAGCCTCAGGCATGAGAGTCTCTATAAAATGACTATGCTATCTACCCCTGCTAACCTTAAGCTATTTGTTTACAATATATATGGACATGTATTCTTCTGTTGGTCTTTGTCATAATTCACTGGTTTTTGTTTTGTTTAATATTTATTAAGGATAAAGATAGGAAAGAAAGAACCAGACATCACTCTGGTACATGTGCTACCGGGGACTGAAATGGAACCTCGTGCTTGAGTCTAATGCTTTATCTACTGCACCGCCTCCTGAACCACCATAATTCACTGTTTTTTTTTTAAAGGTTCTTTTTAAAAATATTTTATTTATTTTATTTTTGATAGAGATGCAGAGAGAGAGATAAAACACCAGAGCACTGCTCAACTCTACCTTACAGTGGTGAGGGGGATTGAATCTGAGACTTTGGAGCCTCAGGCATGAGAGCCTGTTTGTATAACCATTATGCTATCTCCCCTGCCCTGTAATTCACTATTTTACTTTTTAAAATATTTTTTATATTTATTTATTTTCCCTTTTGTCACCATTGTTTTTTTTATTGTTGTTGTAGTTATTATTATTGTTGTTACTGATGTCATCATTGTTAGATAGGACAGAAACAAATGGGAGAGAGGAATGGAAGACAGAGAGGAAGAGAGATAGACAGACAACTGCAGACCTGTTTCACCACCTGTGAAGTGACCCGCCTGCAGGTGGGGAGCCGGGGCTCAAACCGGGATCCTTGGGATCCTTCCGCCAGTCCTTGCGCTTTTCACCACGTGCGCTTAACCTGCTGCGCTTCTGCCCAACTCCCCATAATTAACTATTTTTAATGACTATCTCTACATCCAAAAAAAAAACTTGCATGCTTGAGATCCCAGGCTAAACCCCTGGTACCACATGAACAGAATAATAGCTTTTTAAAATTCACTTATTTTTTTTTATATTTATTTATTTATTTTTCCCTTTTGTTGACCTTGCTTCTTTATTATTGTTGTAGTTATTATTGATGTCGTCGTTGTTAGAAAGGACAGAGAGAAATGGAGAGAGGAGGGGAAGACAGAGAGGGGGAGAGAAAGACAGACACCTGCAGACCTGCTTCACTGCCTGTGAAGGGACCTCCCCTGCAGATGGGGAGCCAGGGGTTCAAACCCGGATCCTTGCACTTCGCACCACGTGCGCATAACCCACTGAGCTACCACCGGACTCCCTCTTTTACTTATTATTTACTGAATAGAGGCAGAGAGAAATCAAGAAGGAAAGGGGACATAAGAGACAGAGAGACATCTGCAAGCACTGCTTTCACACTACAGGTGAGAATTAGGAGCTTGAATTTAAGTCCCTACACATTGTAACATGTGCCCTCAACTGGGTACATTACCACCTGGCCTCAAAATACTGTTTTTAATGGAAAAAAAAAGTTTTAAATTTTAACTCAACAACAAAAAAACAATTCCATCAAAAAAATAGGGAGAGGGGGTCGGACAGCGCACAGTGGGTTAAGTGCACATGGCACATGGCATGAAGTACAAGGACTGGTGTAAGGATCTAGGTTCAAGCCCTTGACTCCACAAGCGGTGAAGCAGGTCTGCAAGTGTCTATCTTTCTCTCTCCCTCTGTCTTCCCCTTCTCTCTCCATTTCTCTCTGTCTTATTCAACAACAAGGACATCAATAACAACAATAATAACCATAACAATGATTTTTTTTTTTAAAAAAAGGGCAACAAAAAG
The DNA here is from genome assembly GCF_950295315.1 of Erinaceus europaeus. Classification (NCBI taxonomy): domain Eukaryota; kingdom Metazoa; phylum Chordata; class Mammalia; order Eulipotyphla; family Erinaceidae; genus Erinaceus; species Erinaceus europaeus. The sequence continues at coordinate 44,584 of NW_026648257.1, read as the reverse complement.
GAAAAAATATATAGCTTCCAGGAGCAATAGATTAGTGGTGCAGGCACTAAGCTCCAGCAATAACCCTGGAGGCAAAAAAAAAAAAAATAGAAATTTAAAAAGTAGGAAGAATGGGGTATGCCTGGATAGGTGCACATATTACCATGAACAAGGACCCAGGTTCAAGCCCCCAGTCCTCACAGGAAGGACATTTTATGATTGGTGAAGCAGAACTGCAAGTATCTCTGTTTCTCCTCTATCTTCTCCTCACTCTCAATTTCTCTCTATTCTAGTAAATAAAATAAAGTTAAAAAAAAAAAAAAAAGGTAGGGAGAAGAGATGATCAAATATTTTACCAAATCAGACATATATGTGACCAACAGACACTTAGAAAAAGAATTCTCATATCACCACATGAACAGTGGTATTTCTTGTCTTATCTCTCCCTGTCTCTAATACTCGCTCTCAAAAAAAGTCTTTTTTTTTTTTAAATCCACCAGAAGTGGAAGAATCATACAAACATGAAGCACCAGCAAAAACCCTGACAAAAAAATAAATAAAACTAACAAAAAAAGAAAAAAGAAAAGAAACAAAGCAAGACAACAGATAATCAAATGTAAACAAGCCCTTAAACTGTGACTGCAGAACTGAAATCACCAGAGGGGGTGTTAGGAACAAGGGTGGAAAGAAGGAAGGGATTCAACAGACTTTGGTTGAAGACTGTTCAAACTTCAGTAGGGATGAGATAACATACAACATAAAAACTCGAATATATAGCTTTGAAACATTTGATTTTTGCAAACCAGTGTTGCCTGAATAATTGTTTAAATTTTGTAACAATATCTGTTTGCTTAAAAATCAACTATATTAGTTATAAGTAACTTCTGGTATCCTCCCTTTAATTAGAGTCTGTACACAGGACTAAATAGATCAGTGGCAGAGCTGTAGCATAGTTTGATAAGCTGGCTCATCCCAAGAAAACAAGTATTACAACAAAACTCTCAATGAGTTTCATCAGAGAACAGCTGGGACTTCTGGTAAAGAAAGGAACATCACTCTCTGAAAGCTGATTGCATATGAACAGTGGAAGCAGGAGGGGAAGGAGAGAAAGACAAGCAGAAAGGCAGGTACCATATTTGTAATTGCTTTAAATCCACGTGACAAGAGTTAAAGGGCCCAGGTGAGCCATTCAGGAACTTAATAAAGTGAGTGGCTTAATAAATGGAGGACTATTTGTTTAGAGCCTTAGAAGCCACAGGCTCTTGTTGATTTGATAGATAATATTAAGATCATTAGGAGCAAAGACTCTGGAGTTAATCCACTTAGCTTCAAATCCTAGATTACATGCTAGTTGTGTCACCTTAGGCAAGTTAACTAACAGATCTGCATCTTAAGTACATCTTTATATCATCATCACTACTGCATGGACTAGGGAAGAAAATAAACATTTTATTTAATCAAAGTTCTCAGTAATTTACCATCTCTCTCTACCTAATCACACAAACATACTGAAGAGAAGCACAGGGATCTCTTTAGTCTTCACAGTAAAGTTACAGGATGACTAATTTCCCCCTGAAGCTTAAACAAGAACTTACCAACAAGACAGATTTAGCCCTGCCAAGATTCTGCCCCAGAAGTTCTGAATTAGTCAGAGACCACACAGCACACAGTTCCTCACCTCACACTTTCGATCTGCTTCAGAGACATTGAGGTTATTTATATTCTGCTCAATGGTTTTGTATGAGTGTTTCTTCTTTGACTTTGGAGCCTTTTTAGTTGTTCCTGTTTCATTAACACTTCCATCTAAAAGAAAGAATAAGATTGTGTACTGCAAGGATTGCTATAAAGCATACAGATGAAAATACGCATTCAATTTCTTCAAAACTCTATAAAGAGTGACCACAATTTAAATATATGTCATTCTCTCAAAGCAATAAGCCTATCTAATCTGTAACCTATGGAGAAACCACACTACAACTTTACTTCGATAGACTCCTAAATAAGAAGTTCCCATATGTGATGTTTCCTCTATCTTGTCTAAATAGAATCCAAAGGTTTTTATTATAAGATTCTTTTCTTTGTCAAAAACAAACAAAAGAATCACCTCACATGCAATACTGAAAAAGTCTTTAATAGAATTAGACAACTGATTTTTTGTGACAATAGGTTTTTTTATGACAACACAGACTATACCCTTTAAATCCAGACCCCAAATCATATACCTGCACCATGGGTCTCTCCTTCCTGAGAGGGCGCGTCTTTGCCCAGTCCCCCAAGAACTCGGTAGACATCAGCATGAACAGCATCTACACGCACAGCATAGATTTTGGTGCTGGCATCAAGAGTGCCAGCAGCCACCTAGTCAAATAAACATGGCTGTATTCACAGGAATGCATAAAAAGAAACTTTTGAGCAGGCAAAACATAGCAAGCTTCATGAAATATGCACTTGCCTTTAGTAAAATGACCGATTCTGCTAAAGCTGACAAGGAATAAACAGAACACAAAATGAAGATATGTTTACATACCATCAGTTTGGAAAAGGAAGTAAAGAGGGCCAGGTGGTGGCACACCTGGTTGAGTGCATATGTTACAATGCTCAAGAACCCAGGTTCAAGCCCTTGGTCCCCACCTACTGGGAGAAAGCTTCACAAGTGTTGAAGCAGGGCTGCAGGTGTCCCTCTGTCTCTCTCCCTCTCTACCTCTCCCTTCCTTTCAATTTCTGGCTGTCTCTATCAAATAAATAAAGATAATTTTAAAAAAAGAAAAAGAAAAGGAAGTAAAAAAGTTAGTAAAATGTCTTAAAGAAGAAAGACTTACAAAAAAAAAAAAAGAGACTTTCATATACTTGAAGAGTTCAATATTATGTTAGTCTAAGTACTAGAAATTATCATCATTAAAAGAATAATCATCACCACTAATTCAAATGCTAGAGAAAGTGACATCCTTACTTTGAAGTTGGTGGGTTCAGTGTCCTTTTGTTTAAGAATCTCTAACATAAAATCAATCAAGTGCAAGCCAAAAGCATTCTTGGTAGTGATTTTCTAGAAAAAAAAAAAAAAGAAGTTGCAGAAAAGTCTGTTATTTATAACCTGGGCTTTTGTAAATAATGTAATCCTGACAGAAGTTACATTTCTAAATTTATCTTTTATTAGTGATTTACAAGATTATAATAGGATATATCGTTCAACACCAATCCTGCCACCCAAATTCTATGCCCCAGACCCCCAAGGATAACCACCATAGTTCTCCAAGGTCTTAAAGATAGGCTGACTACTTTTTTTTTGTTTTTTTTTTGCAAGTTCATGTGTTTCAATGCTTTGTATTCCACATGACTGAAACCATCTAGTAGTTATCTTTCACTTCCTTATTCACTAAACATAACTCACCTCTGGTTCCATCCATCTGGTCCCAAATGACACAATATCATCTTTTTAATTATCAAGGAGAAGTCTATTATGTATATGTCCCATAAGAAATTACATTTTTACAGAGGAACACTTCCTAGTGACCAAGTATCAGTTCCCACAAACACATGTTGACACAACTAAATCCATGTATCTGCACATGCAGTTCCTTATGCTCAAGGCATAGAGACTGACAGCATACAATGCTTTAGTGTCCACTATACACAAGTCCTATTTTAAGTACTGGGCACAAAAAGTCTATGTCACTTTAAGAACAACTCTATAGAGGGAATAGAGCAGTAGTGCAGCAGGTTACATGCAGGTGACGCAAAGCGCAAGGACTGGCATAAGGATCCTGGTTCAAGTCTCCAGCTCCCCAACTGCAAGGGAGTCACTTCACAAGTGGTGAAGCAGGTCTGCAGGTGTCTTTCTCTCTTCCCCTCTGTGTCTTCCCCTCCTCTCTCCATTTCTCTCTGTCCTATCCAACAATGATGACATCAATAACAACAATAATAAAAAAAACAAGGGCAACAAAAGGGAATAAAAAAAAAAAAAACTCTATAAAGCAGGTACCATTCTCATTTTACAAAGCTGACTGTAGCAGAGAGGTAGAGTAACCTGAAAAAGTTAGACAGCTTGTAAGCATCAGAGACAGGATTCCAACTCAGACTAACTCTAAAACTCAAATCAGCTACTATTTCCAGAGCTCACACTATTATTAACCCCTACATCATGCTGCCTTTACATATACACAGACACAGCTGGCAAACTGTCAGAAGGAGCACCGAAAATTTTTAAGAAACACTGAGGGCCAGGGAGATAGCACAATGGTTAAGCAAATGGTTATGAAAGAGAGAACACTCGAAAGTCCCAGGCTTGCTGCCCATCTCTACAAGATAAGACAAAGCTAAGACATGTTCTGGAAAAAAAAAAAAAGAAGAAAGAAAGAAAGAAAAGAGAAATAGTGAAAACACCATCTGAAGAATAAACATACATAAGCATAAATTGTAAATCCTCTAAAAAATCAAGAAGGCTAGATTTCCCCTGTAATCAAACAGCAAAATTTTCTTTTTTAAAAATATTTATTGGACAGAGAAAACCAGAAATTGAGGGAAGAGAGAGACAGAGAGACAGAGACAGAGACACACCTGAAGCCCTGCTTCACCACTCGCAAAGCTTTCCCCCTGCAGGTGGGGACCAGGGGCTCGAACCCAGGTCCTTGCACATTGTAACAGGTGCACTCAACCAGGTACGCCACCACCCAGCCCCTGGAAATTTTTCTATGATAAGCTGGCAGATACTCACATTCTCAGTAGACAGTTTGATACAGGTGGAGTAATGCTCTGTTATCTGCGTGTTTGTAAACTTGGGAATTGCAGTTGAAACATCAGCAGTCCTAAATGAAAAGCAACCAAAAATTTCTGGCAAGAATCCATGATACTATAAAAATCCAAGCCCAAATACCAAAAGATTTTCTAGACAACTCAAATTCATCTAAGGTGACTTTCACAGGGAGGCAGTCCCAGAATACACTACCTGCTAGAGGGGGAGGCTAGCAAATGAGGTGAGTCTGAGCTGAACTGCAGGTCAAAGACCCTGGAGCGCCTCCGCTGCAATCGCTCCTTTTCATCGTCATTCTGAGGAAAGTCTTCAAGGACTGGAGTGCCAGGAGTACTGAGAGGAGCCTTCCTGGGCATGGACATTGAGAACACCCGGTCTGAAGGTGAAGAGGCACTGGAGGGGTGTCCACGAGTCTCTGCTGAGTTATTTATTGCCGCTGACAAAAATGGAACAGAACACTTGCTCAAGAAACCTTCAACAGAACAATCCCTCCACTACCCCCGGGTTCAATTCCCAGCACCACCACAAGCCAAGAGATAAGCAGCACTCTGGAAATAAGATTTACAAGAAATAGGAAATGGCAGCCTGGGGAGTGCCACAGTGAATAAAATGCTGGACTTACAAGTATAAGGACCCAAGCCTGATCCCCAGCATCACATGTGGCAGATGATAATGCTCTGGTTCTATCATTAATAAACAAATAAATATATCTTTTTTCTCCCTTTTATTGCCCTTGTTTTTTGTTGTTGCGGTTATTATTGTTGTTATTGATGTCATCGTTGTTAGACAGGACAGAGAGAAATGGAGAGAGGAGGGGAAGACAGAGAGGGGGAGAGAAAGACAGACACCTGCAGACCTGCTTCACCGCTTGTGAGGCGACTCCCCTACAGGTGGGGAGCTGGGCCCTTAAACCGGGATCATTATGCTTTGCACCATGTGGGCTTAACCCGCTGTGCTACCGCCTGACTCCCAAATATATTTTTTTAAAGTATGATTTGCATAACTCTTAACTGAAATCAAAAGAAAATATAAGATAAAACAAATTTTATTTGCTACTGAGAGAAAGGAGGAGAAAGAAAGAGATATAGAAAATCTCTCTAGTACATTCAATGCTGGAGATTGAACTCGGGACCCCTTGTTTTCTAGTCCAAAGTTTTACCCGCTGTACCACATCCCGAGCTGCAGTAATAGACACTTATTTAAAGACTGACTCAAGAAAACTTATAAGCAGTTAGGGAAGTTGCTCAGTAGGACTTGCATGTATGAGACCCTGTTCAACCCCCAGCACTGCATATACTGGAAACAATGTGGCACTCTCTGTTATTAAAAAAAAAAAAAAAAAAAAAAATGAAGATAACTTGTAAGTCTCTGGATATGGGTAGTCAAAGTAAAATAACGAATTGGACTTTGACAAGATCTTAACAGAAACAGGCAGCACTGAAGGAGGAACATGTCTAACAAATGCAGGAAGGAATTAGAGACATGCCTCAAATCTGTGAAATTTCTCTCCCAGTTTTTCTTGCTGCCTTTCATATTATGCTGAACAATATTTTCTGGGACAACATTTTCTTTCCTCATTTTCAACCATTACTGGTCTGATTCCCATTCTCATCACCTTATGAAAATTGTCTTACACAGCTCAGGAGGTAGCATGGTGACTAGAATATTGGAATGTCAGAGTGAAGCTGTTGTCCACTCTTATCCTCATTCTCTTGCTAATAAACAAATAAAAATTTTAAAGAAAGTTGTCTTGCTACAGTAACTACAGGTACCATTTGCCAAATCCAATAGTTACTTTCCACACCTTGTCTCAGGAGACAGAGCAGCATTTGAGAGCTGAAGTGCCCTCCTTGAAAGACATTTAACTTCTGTGAGAACTTCTCTGCCTAAGTTTTTCCTTCTCTATACTGGTCCACTGGGTTTTCTCCACAAGATCCTCCAAGTGTCCACACCAGTTCTAGCAGTTTACAGCTATATAATGACAATATTGTATTTCTCAGTCTACTGGCCTCTTTCTTAAGTGGCCCATGACTAGCATAAGTGCCAAATCCTTATTCAGATGATTATCAATGCCTTCACCTGTCACTTACCATGCCCAAAATGTAACTTTAAATTTCTAAACCTTGAGGGGGCCTGGCAGTGGCCTGATGGAATAAGCACTAGACTGTCAAGGATGAGGTTCCAAGTTCAACCCTTACCTTTCCACATAACAGAATGATGCTCTGGTGTTCTTTTTCCCCACCCCCTCTCTTTCATTAATAAAATAAGCCTTTGAAAAATAAATCGCCAAAATTAACAAGACTTATAAAAGCCAAGGCTCAGGAGATGTTATAATGTTGGACTTAAAAGTATGAAATGCTGAGGTTGAACCCAAGGCCTCATGTACCAGAATGCTGCTCTGGTTCTTGCTCTCTTATCTCTCTTGTGTTAATAAATAATAATTTTTTTTAAAAAAAGAGTTAAAAGACCCTGCCAACTTGTTCAACTTCACATACAAAATTCTGTCAGATGTTCCAGTCCTATCCCAAACCAGCTTCATTCCTGCTGGCCTTCTTTTTTGCATTACATCACTTAAGTCTCTGCATAAAAAAGTATTTCCTGAAGGGCTGAGTAGGTCCTCAAATCAGTTACTTCTGCAGTTAAAATAAACAAGCTTCAGTCTATCCCTAATGTAAAGGCTCAGTGAATACAGCACGGGACTCTCAAGCACGGGGTCACAAGTTCAACCCCGGGCATCACCTATACCAAAGAGATGCCTTGGTCCTCTCTTCCCTCATCAATAATAAATACCTCAAAAAGTCATAAAAATACGGGGGTCCAGCGGGAGCGCAGTGGGTTAAGCGCACGAAGCGCAAGGACCCGCATAAGGATCCCAGTTCGAGCCCCCGGCTCCCCACCTGCAGGGGAGTCGCTTCACAAGCAGTGAAGCAGGTCTGCAGGTGTCTGTCTTTCTCTCCCCCTCTCTGTCTTCCCCTCCTCTCTCATTTCTCTCTGTCCTATCCAACAACAGCAGCAATGACAACAAATAATAACAACGACCATAAGGGAAAAAAAATGGGGAAAATGGCCTCCAGGAGCAGCGGATTCGTGATGCAGGCACCGAGCCCCAGCGATAAGCCTGGGGGCAAAAAAAAAAAAAAAAAGTAATAAAAATAGAGACCCAACAATCACTCTGCTATTCAAAACCATAGTACTCAGCCTCACCTGCATGTTTACAGTCTGTCTCCCCAGAATACAGTCTTCAAGGGGGCAGGGCCTTACTTGTTTTGCTCTTTCCTATTTCTCTGCACCTAACAGCATCTGGCCCAGAAGGAGCACCCAGCACTAAACGAAAGCAAAATATAAATGCGTGTGCATTAAAAAGTACGGTGCTAACCACAACATGTCTACGTCCTTGAACTTGCATTCCTGCAAAATCACTTTTTTTTTTTTAATGGTAGTACTGAGAATCGAACCTGGGACTTTTGGTGTCACTGGCACCATGAAAGTCTCTTTGCATAGCCCCGAAAACCACCTTTTTTTTAACGGAGGCACAAGGGGCGCGGATCTGCCAGCAGCAGCCGGCCTGCCCCGCGCTCCCCGCCCTTCCCCCTTCCCGCAAGCCCGTTTCTCCCTCAGCCAGCGAGAACGCAGGCAACAAGAAGTCGACGGTGTTTCGCACTCCACTCTCTGGCCAGTGCAAAACCCAGGTTGGCGCCGCACCCCTCGCGCCGCACCTCCGGGCCGCGAAGCTCACCTGTGCCGGGAGGCCCCATCTTGTCCTCTGCTCGCCGGATCTGGTTTTAAACTGCGCGCGGGGCCCCGCGCCCCGTAACGGCTGTCGTGACGTCAGGTGTGGGCGTGTCCCAAGGCGCGCCTGCGCAGAGTCTTCCGTCAATCACTGGAGGACTGCGGAGGCGGAGACTGGGGATTGGGTCCTCTGGGTGAGTGTAGGAAGTCCCTAGATAGCGCGAAATAATCTGAAGGCTGTCTTCTTTTTTTCTTTTTGACACAGCACCCCTCCAACGCTAGTGTTGCTCCCAGCTGGTGACCAGGGACCCGTGCATGGTAACGTGTGCGCTCTACCTTCTCTCGAGTGCTGAACTAGCAGCTGGGTTAGAGGGACCCGGCGTGACCAGGGCTGGCGGAGGCTCTCACGGATTTGCTTTCTTCTCTCCCCCTCCCCCCAGCAGAGAGACGGGACGAACAATGGTCAGTTTCCCCGTAGTGACCAGCGCTGGAGGGAAGAGCTCCCCAGCCAGCGGATGACGGCAGGTGCCGGATGTGTGTAGTCTCTTGTCTGCCTTTTTTTTTTTTTTTTTAATGCAGGTCTTCATCTTTATTCAGATGTTTGTTAAAAACTTCATGGATATGGGGCCGGGCGGTAGCGCAGCGGGTTAAGTGCACGTGGCGCAAAACTCAAGGACCCGCGGAAGAATCCGGGTTCGAGCCCCCAGCTCCCCACCTACATGGGCGTCGCTTCACGAAGCGGTGAAGCAGGTCTGCAGGTGTCTTTCTCTCCCCCTTTCTGTCTTCCCCTCTCTCGATTTCTGTCTATCCAACAACGACAACAATAATAGTAACACCACCGATAAACAACAAAAGGGAAAAACTCGCCTCCAGGAGCAGTGGACTCGTAATACAGGCACCGAGCCCCAGCAATAACCCTGGGGGCAAAAAAAAAAAACCTTTCATGGGGGGGGGGGGTCGGGCGGTGACACAGCGGGTTAAGAGCATGTGGCGCAAAGCGCAGGGACTGGCGTAAGGATCCCGGTTCGAGCCCCCGGCTCCCCACCTGCAGGGGTGGTGAAGCAGGTCTGCAGGTGTCTATCTTTCTCTCCCCTCTCTGTCTTCCCCTCCTCTCTCCATTTCTCTCTGTCCTATCCAACAACGAACAACATCAACAATAGCAATAATAATAACCACAACGAGGCTACAACAAAAAGGGAATAAAATGGCCTCCAGGAGCCGTGGATTCATGGTGCAGGCTCCTAGCCCAGCAATAACCTTGGAGGGGAAAAAAAACCTTCACGGATAGGATGCTGGGCGCTGGCACACCTGATTAAGCGCATGTAGTACTAAGCTCAAGGAACTGGGTTCGAGCCCCTGGCTCCCCACCTGCAGGGGTCGCCTCGCAGGCTGCAAAGCAGGTCTGCAGGTGTCTCTCTCTTTCTCTCTCTCTCCCTATCTCCCCCTCCTCTCTCAATTTCTCTCTGGTCTATGCAGTAAATATGGGGGGTGGCGCACCTGGTTAAGAGCCATGGAGTGAAGTGCAAGAACCGGCACAAGGATCCTGGTTCAAGCCCCTGGCAGGGGGGAGGTCACTTCACAGGCGGTGAAGCAGGTCTGCAGGTGTCTTTCTTTCCGCCTCTCTGTCTTCTCCCTTCTCAGTTTCTCTCCATCCTATACAACGACGACGACAACAACAAAATAGAAAATCATAGCCTCCAGAAGCAGTGGATTGGTAGTGCAGACACGGAGTCCTAGCAATAACTGCAGGCAAAACCTAAATTAATTAAATATATAAATAAAAATAAAAGCTTCATGGATGTGACACAGGAGTTGGCTAGCTGGCTAGCGTGCTGGCCTCTGAAGTATGAGGTCCAGAGTTTCTATCCCTGGCATCACATGTGCGGTAGAGATGCTCTGGTTCTCTTTCCTTTCTTTGTCATTGATAATTAAATATTTAAAAATAAAAGGCTTCATAAATATGTCACCCCCCCAAAAAAAAAGTTATGACTGCCCCACCTGCAAGGGAGTCACTTCACAAGCAGTGAAGCAGGTCTGCAGGTGTCTTTTTCTCCCCCCTCTGTCTTCCCCTCCTCTCTACATTTCTCTCTGTCCTGTCCCAACAATGACAACATCAATAACTACAACAATAAACAACAAAAGCAACAAAGGGAATAGATTTTTTTTTTTTAAGTTATGACTGGTAGGAAGTTGTATATGTTATGCCACTTAGCCTTTCATTCTGCTTTATGTCATCTCAGTAGTTGTTGTTATGGGAGGAAAGGCCAGTACAGTTACCCAGATATCCTTTAAAATGTCTTGTAATGTCTAATAACACATCTAGAATTTTAAATTTTATACTTTTTAAAAAGATTTAAGAGACATGAGAGACCAGAGCACCACTCATCTCTGGTTTATGGTGGTTCTATGGACAGAACCTCGGATCTCCCAGCTTCAGGCATGAAAGTTTGGTGTGTTGTTACTAGTGTCTCAGTGATACCATACACATGTGGCATTTTATTCAGCATTTCTCCTTAGGATGCTATTGGCACTCAGAGTAAATCAATTGAAGTTTGGTTTGTCAGAGCCAGGGTCTCTGTGATTTCACTACTTCCTGCCTGACCTTTTCATTCTTTTTATTTCAGAAAGAAACAGAGGGAGAGACACCGGAGCACCAGTATTTCCTCTGTGGCTTGGCATACCCATGTGGGGCTGAGGCTTGAAACTGACACAGCATGACAGACAGACGATTAAGTGAGATATCCTCCAGTCTGAAGCAAAACAACACTGCTCAGCTTCTGACTTATCTTGGTACCAGGGATTAGATCTGAGACCTTTGATATCTCAGGCATAAAAGTCTGTTCCTTAAACCACTATGCTGTTCCCCCAGCCCTAAAACATTTTTTTTATTACTGCAGAGAGACAGAAATTGGGAGGGGAGAAAGAGAGTGAAAGAGACAGAAAAATACCTGCAACCCTACTTCACCACTTGTGAGGTTTTCCCCTTCCAGGTGGGGACCAGGGGCTTGAACCTGGGTCGGTCCTTACACACTGTAATGTGTGTGCTTAACCAGGTACACCACTGCCTGGCCCTAAAACCTTTTTTTTTTTTTTATTTTGGTAGACTACACACATTATCAAGCACAAGGACCTGGGTTCAAGCCTCCAGTCCCCACCTACAGCAGGAGGCTTCAGAAGTAGTGGACAGAAGTGGTTTGTCTCCCCACCACAAACACTCCAATTTCTCTATCATAAAAAATAAATAAATGTGCTCTGGGAGGTGGAGCAGTGGCTCAGGCACTAGACTCTCAAACATGAGGTCCTGAGTTCAATACCCGGCAGCACATGTACCACCATGATGTCTGGTTCTTTCTCTCCTATCTTTCTCATTAATAAATAAATTAAAAATATTTTTAAAAAAATAAAAATAAATAAATAGGAGCAGGGGGTAGACAGCATAATGGTTATGCAAACTGACTCTCATGCCTGAAGCTCCAAAGTCCCAGATTCAATCCTCTGCACCACCATAAGCCAGAGCTGAGCAGTGCTCTGGTAATTAAATAAATAAATACCACTGAGATCAGTGGAATGATCATGCAGGCCCAGAGTCCCAGCAATATACCTGGGGACAAAAAGAAAAGTTTATAGTGCTTCTCATCTCAGTTAAGGTACTATTAGCCATCCTGATCACCACACACAGCATCTATTAAGTTCTTAATTCCTAAAATGCCCTTCAGTCCTGCACCTCTCTGTTTCACCCACACTACCTTCTTGATCATCTGCAGCAGCTTCAGTCTTACTCTCATCCCTTTCTCATTGGATCCAGGTGGTGGCGGCTAAGTACACGTCTCAGTTGCTATCCTCCCCAAAGTCTAAAACCATTCAAAGGTTCCCTTGTTTTGGGGAATTCTAAAGTGACCTAGGAAGCTTGTAGGTTTGGTGCTTGCAGTCACTCCAGCTTCCTCTTCTACTTTACCACCCTGTCCTCCCATCACTTAGAACTTCTGTCAGACTTACCTTCACCTACACAATAGGGCACCTGCACGGGTGATGTCCTCCACGTAGATTCCTCTTCATTTTTATCTTCACATAATTCGCTCCATTCAGGTTTTAGTTCAAGTCACTTCCTCAGTGGTGTCTTCCCTGATATGGCTCCAGTATCCTTACAATTGTCATGTTTGCAATTTTATTTTATTTTTTGCCTCCAGTGTTATTGCTGGGGCTTGGTGCCTGCACTACCAATCCACTGCTCCTGGAGGCTAATTTTTCCCCCTTTTGTTGCCCTTGTTGTTTATCGTTGTTGTTATTGCTATCGTCGTTGGCTAGGACAGAGAGAAATGGAGAGAGGAGGGGAAGACGGGGGGGGGGGGCAGGGAGAGAAAGATTGACACCAGCAGACTTGCTTCACCTGTTGTAAAGGGACTCCCCTGCACTGCAGGTGAGGAGCCGGGGACTCCTACTGGGATCCTTATGCCAGTGCTTGTGCTTCACACCACATGCGCTTAACCCACTGTGCTACTGCCCAACCCCCCCCCCATGTTTGCAATTTTACATTCACCAGTCTGACTTCTTCATGTCTATCTCCTCCACAAGTTGAAGCCATGTCTTTGTTCATCAGTATTTTCCTATGCCGTGGCACTAGCTCTCAACACAAGTACCTGAGTCTGTATTGAATGAGCCTGGGGGTCCAGCATCACCATGAGCAGTACTCTGGTTTAAAAGACAGCAACAAAATGTTTAAAAAAAAATTTAATCCTGGATTAGGGATACTTTTTTTTAAGGTGTTATTGGTGGGGGCCAGGTGGTGGCACACCTACTTGAGTGCACATGCTACAATGTGCAAGGACGCAGGTTCAAGCCCCTGGTCCCCACCTGCAGGGGGAAGCTTCACAAGTGGTGAAGTAGGGTTGCAAGTCTCTGTCTCCTTCTCTACCTCACTTACTCTCAATTTCTGTATCCAATAAAAAAAAAGATGTTATTAGTTACATATAAGAGTTAATTGGACATGAGACAGAGGACAGAAAGAAGCCAGAGTGCACTCTGGTACATGCAGTGCTGGGAATTAAACCAGAAACCTCAGGTATACAAGCCTAGCACTACCAGTTGGGCCATTTCTCCAGTCACAGAATTGAAGAATCTTAACATTTCTGAACCTCTTTGTCCTCCACAGTTATAAAACAATGATGCTTGGGCAGGGGCTAGATAGCATAATGGTTATGCAGAGACTCTCATGCCCAAGGCTCCAAGTCCCAGGTTCAGTCCCTCACACCACCATAAACCAGTATAAGCAGTGCTCATACCTCCTTTTATGGATCATTATGAAGAATTAGGTAATAGATTAGCTTTTTGAAACAAATTGAGGCATATATATTTTCATGAGAGAGAACAGAGCACCACTCAGCTCTGGCATTATGCAGTGCCAGGGATCAGATCTGGAACTTTCACTTGCAAGCTGCACTATCTCCTTGGCCCAAGTGACCTCTAGTGAGGACATGGACTCAGTAGATCATCTCACTCATGTGTTGTCTCTGCACTGAGTAACCCTGAGGAGAGTGGTCCTCTGGATTCCATGTGGGCACCACTCGTTGGGGTACACGTTTGTTATTGCTGGGGTCGGGAGTATGATCAGTGGCACTGAGCTAGGAGCCTCAGAAGCAGATCTTTTTAAAATTTTTTATGTATTTATTTATTGGATAGAGACGGAAATTGAGAGAGAAGGGGGAGATAGAGAGGAAGAGAGACACCTGCAGACCTGCTTCACCGCTTGTGAAGCGACTCCCCTGCAGGTAGGGAGCCGGGGGCTTGAACCAGGATCCTAACCAGTCCTTGCACTTTGCACCACATGCACTAAACCCGCTGCGCTAACGCCCGACTCCTTGTATCAATCTTTTTTATTTATTTGAAGGAGAATCTCAAGTAACCTTTTGGCTTGGAATTCCTGGTAGAGGAAGGCCAGCTACTAGGCGACCCTTAGGTAATGCTGGAAGCTGTCTTGCTGCAGTGGGGCTTCTTGAGGTGACTGCTTGAGGTTGCTTGTGCAGGGTGGTACAGCCAGTTTCACCCTCCTGCACCTCTGTGAGCCAACACCCACCCGGGTGCAGGCAGGCAGGTCTTTCAGCTCCCTCTGAATGCCATCTTTGTGTGTGTGTATGTGGGGGGAGGGGGACGTGGTAGAGGTCTTAGACTAGGAAGTGTGCCAAAAGATTAAGTGATTTATCTGTGGTATGCAAAGTTCAGTTCCTCTGTACAAAACTAAAGTAGTGTGAGACCTTCTCCCAATCCTCAACTGCCAGAAAAGCAGTGCTAGAGCCATTCCTCTTTCCTAACTTAGTCCTCGCTGAGATTCTACTTCCTCAATGTGTGCCAAACAAACTTACTTTAGAAGTGGAACAATATTATTATCAGCTGGATATCGAACAAGCAACTTTTTGGCTTCAAGTCCAGTCTGTAACCAGCCGGCTTATATCATAATCTAGTTCATGGTATAAACCATCAAGTCATTAGAAAACAAGTTGATATGTTTTTTTTTTTTTTTTGCATTCATTTTGACCTCTAAGCAAATGCCTTTAATGTTTGTATATGATAATGAAATTCTTGATCTAAAGACAGTTAAAAACAACCAAAAGTTTCTGCAGCCCTGGGAAATGACTCCCTGGGTAGAATGCCTGAGGACCCCAGGAATGGTGCTCTAGCTCTCCTTTCTCTCACACCAATAAGTCTTTTTAAAAAAAGCTACACCTGGGGGGGCCGGGCAGTATCACAGAGAGGTAAGCATACATGGCACAAAGTGCAAGGACCAACTCAAGGATCCTCCTTAGAGCTCCCAGTTCCCCACCTGCAGGGGAGTCGCTTCACAAGTGGCGAAGCAGGTCTCCAGGTGTCTATCTTTCTCGCCCCCTCTCTGTCCTTTCCTCTTTCAGTTTCTCTCTGCCCTAGCCAACAACAGCAGCAGTGATGGTAACAGTAACAACAAGGGCAACAAAATGGGGAAAATGGCCTCCAGGAGCAGTGGGTTTGTAGTGCAGGCACCGAGCCCCAGCGATAACCCTGGAGGCAAAAACACGCCTGCAATCTGGGAGGTAACACAGTGGATAAAACATTGAATTCTCAACTGTGAGGTCCTGAGTTTGAAAACCAGCAGTACATGTACTTGAGTGATACTCTATTCTCTTCTTTCCTTCTGTCTCATAACTTAAATCTAAGAAATCCAGCTATTTTTTTTCTCTTCTAGAACACAGGAACCATCCAGTCCATGAGCCATAAATGGCAGCTGCAGGAGGGGATTGAAATTCAATAAATCTAGGAGCTTTTTTCATAGCAACATTAAATGCTAATTGTAAGTTGATAGTTTTGTTAAGGTCTGAAAATGATATTATAAATATCCAAATGACCCTTGGCAAAAAAAAAAAAAAAAAAACTTGGGTGATGGGGGGCAGGGAGAGAGAGAGAACCAGTGTATCACTCTGGCACATGAAATGCCAGGGATTGAATTCAGGACCTCATGTTTGAGAGTCCAGTGCCTTGTCCACGGCACCACCTCCTGACCACAAACATAGGATCTTTTATCTTAAAATTCATATAGTGCTTTTTACTTTCCTAATTTCCTACACCTTGTTACATTCCCAAGACCATGCTGGAAGGTTGTTAGGACAGGCATTTTTAGGCTCAACTACTTACTATGGGACCTTGGGGAAGTTGTGCGCCCATTCTATCCCTCAGTTTCCTCATCAGTAAGATGGAGGGGATAAGTACCCCAACTTCATGGGGTTAGTATTTGAAAATTAAACAAGTTATCAAGTATGGAGCAAAACAGTATCTGGACCATTAACAATGCTCAGTGAGCACTGTAGTCCCATTTTAGAACTGCAGTTATATTGAGGGTGCCAGCAAAGTATTGTTTTAGAATCTAACTTCCTACATATCTAGAGCTATTTCCCCTATCAGTGTAAGGACATTACCAAATTACTATAGCTCTGTTCTTTTCATTACTACTTGTTTTTTTTCTATACTCTTAACCCCTCTGCCCCACCCAAATGTTGTGACTATTCTCTTTGTAGTCTTCCGCCTGCTCACAAAGTTATTTTCTTTCTTGCCTCTTACTAGACTGGAAACCACATAGCACTAGAACATTAAACCCATTCTTTCTTCCTGATAGACTTATGCCTCTAGAGCTTATGTTTTTTGCAGCTACAAGATTTTTTGTCTGACATTTTGGTTTGGGCACCATGGAAATGAGTAACTTAGGTGTTCCTTTACATTCTGAATTATTCTTTCCTGGCTACTAGCCATGACACTAAGAAACCACAGGGCAGACTGGTTCAAGGTGCATTGAGAAATACCAGGATGTACTGGATAAAGCTACTGAGGTAACGTGATCATCTTGGCAATAGGCATGTGAGAAAGCTGTTCTGCTGTGTTATTGTACAGACTCCAACTGATACAGAAAAACAGCTTCCTTTATTAATGTGGAACAAAGACATCACCAAAATATTTCCTAAGTAAAAAAGCACATGGATGTTTTCAAGTATCAAATTCCACAAAGAACTACCATCATTGCACCTTAACTTAAAAGGTAACATCTGGCAGATATCAGCAAGTCACATGGGAATCCAGCAACTACTATACAGTAGGAGTTCCAAGTATTAATTGGCATCAAATTCTGGGATACTTGCGATTTACTTTTGCTGAGGTGGAGCAAAAGCCCATAAAGACAAGCATCTGATTCCCACTAAGGTCAAGTTAAATGTCAGGCCAGGTTCACCTCCCCAGTGGATCTTCCTACAATGCTGGGTAGGAACAGTATTGGTATGTCCAAAACAACCACGCCCTCAACTGTAGTCACATTTCTTAACACTCCTGCTCAAGGTTTTGGAAGAAGGGGAAAATAAGCCAATCATATCTCTAGAATCCTGACTTTGTTATGCTTTACAGTCCTTTCCTGTCCAACCTGGCACTGAGCCTAGACTGTGATGGCCCTACTTTGCAAAACCACATAGTTCAAATAACCCCTTTATCATCTTTGAAAAGAAAATACAGACTGAGAAACAACATAGTAGATAATTTTTTTTCCACAAATGGCTTCCCTCAAAAGTTGTAATCATTTATGGAAGAGATCCCCAAAAAGACCATGATTTAAGGACTTCACATTGGTACTTCCAGGTCACCAGATATTGGCTATTTTGTTATAAGAAATACATTATTTTGATTGAAGTAGGTCACAACTGACAATATTTACAAAGCATTGCTAATAAATTACTTGAGTAGTATTGAGTCTTCAGATGCATTTAAAAAAGTCATGTCTTATGAAAATAGAAATAGACTAAAATGGAAAATAAACATCTTAGCTATATCTTTAAACAGTATAGATCTGAGAATTATATCTTTTTTTCACAATGTTTTTTTAATATTTATTTATTCCCTTTTGTTGCCCTTATTTTATTGTTGTAGTTATTATTGTTGTTGTTATTGGTGTTGTTGTTGGACAGGACAGAGAGAAATGGAGAGAGGAGGGAAAGACAGAGAGGGGGAGAGAAAGATAGAGACCTGCAGACCTGCTTCACCGCCTGTGAAGTGAATCCCTTGCAGGTGGGGAGCCAGGGCTCGAACAAGGATCCTACTGCCAGTCCTTACACTTTGTGCCACGTGCGCAAGAATTATATCTCTTAAATACAGGAAGTTGTCATCACAGTATTTGGTCTAAGAAAAAGAGTGCTATTAGTTTGAATGTGAATAATGAAACAGTACAGCATGTACTTGGAATCATTCACATAAGGGAGTGTTAGGAAGTTGGAGAAACAGCTCATGAGACAGGGTCCATGCCTTGCCGTGTGCATGCCCTAGGTTTGAATTTGGAACCAAATAGTACCGAGGCACTGGGAGAAGTTTTGGTACTGTGGTATCTTTCTCTCCCTCTGTCTCCCTCTATCTCTTTCTGAATGTAAAAAAAGGGGGGCAGGCGGTGGCATACCTGGTTAAGTGCTCATAGTATAGTCTCAAGGACTCAGGTTAAAGCCCCTGGTCCCCACCTGCAGGAGGAAAGCTTCATGAGTGGTAAAGCAGGGCTGCAGGTGTCTCTCTGTCTCTTTTCCTCTTTATCTCCCCCCTCCTCTCAATTTGTTTCTAGTCAATAATAAAATAAAATAGAGAGGGGGCAGAGCAGTAGCATACCCGGTTAAACGCATAGTACATAGTACTATGCATAAGAACCTGCACAAGGATCCAGGTTCGAGCCCTCCGCTCTCCACCTGCAGTGGGAATGCTTCACATGCAGCAACGCAGGCCTGTAGATATCTGTCATTCTCTCTTCCTCTCTCAATTTCTTTCTGTCCTATCCAATAAAATAGAAAAAATGACTGCGAGGAGCAATGGATTTGTAGTGCCAGCACCAAGCCCCAACCCCAGCAATAACTCTGGAAACGAGAGAGAAAGAGAAAGAGAAGTTGGTCAGTGAAAGCTGGGCAATGAAACTGTGCATGCAAGAACCCTAACCCAGCTTTGGGTTGGGGATTGGAATGGCAGGATAAGTCAGAATGGAGGTATTCTCTGGTTCTCTTTTGCTTCCAGTGTTGATATAAAACACACCTTCATAGCCCCTTCCCTCGTGCTCCCCCCCCCCCCATTTTATAAAGATCCTGCTATATCTGCTTACCTGAGCCCCTTCTGGATCAAAATGAAAGTTAAATAAAAAAAGACTTCAGAAGACCAACCCTAGATTTGACCCTGCAGATTCAGCCCTTTCCACATGATTACTTCCTGTACTCCTTAAAGTATTTTAATCTCTCATAGCTGCTATTGGCAAGATGAAAGTCAGATATGCCACTGATATATCTGGAAAACAAACTTTTGCAGCCTGAAAAAAAAGCAGAAATGCCTTCTCCCCTTTTTTAATGGCCTTCACATTAATGTGCTCCAGCCAGTGGACCACCGGGTAAAGTTTTCACCTTGGTGAGAAGGTTGTGGAACTCTTCCACTGCCTGTGAATGTGCCAAGGGGTTTAGCACCAGGTGCTGGAAGAGATTGACTGGCTCAGCATTCCGAAATGTCTTAGGGATTGGGATGGTCAGGGGCAGGAAGTTGTTACCAATGAGGAAATGATGGAGGGATCTTTGCTGGAGGCCACGGCCCAAGAACCAGAGGAGGTCCTGGAGCCGCTGGGAAAGCATATCCTGCTGCCAGTCTGTTAGGGGCAGCCGTAGCAACAGGTGCATGAGGGCTGTCTTGAAGTGGTAAGAGGTGAGGATGGGACGGGATGCTCCCTGGGGTAAGTTCTGCACATCCTGAAGACTCAGTATGATCTGAAGGCACTTGAGGTGGCAGGTGTTCTCTGGAGCAAAACGCCCCACCAATTTCAGGAACAAGTGCTCACAAGCGGCAAAGGACTCAGGCCAGTCCACACTGGTAAGCTGTTCCTGATCAGGGGAATGACTTACCAGATAGACCAAGGTGTCTTCACGTTGCACACCCAGGAGCAAGTGAATTGAGAGAAAGCGGCCCGAGCGGTAGTCCAGCCTGAGGTTGCAGGAGGTGGACGATGGTGGGAGGGTGAGCTTAAAGTCATACTTGTGTGCAACAAGGGCCCAGGCATTACCCACCATGTTCCGGAACCACTGTATAGTCTTGCACACATCCAGGTGGGAGTTAGTGCAGAGAGCTGCCTTAATGGAGTTGCTACATTTGCCCAAGACGGTTGAGTGGTCCCTGTGATGGTGCACTAGGCACAGCACATCCCCCAGAAGCTTCTCACGCTTACACACACATTCTGACTCCACTAACACACTGCCACAGCGGCGGCCAAGGGCTGGATCCCTCATCTCCAACACAAACATAGTGCCCTGTGGGGGAAGGATGGGTACCAGGACATCAAATTTCTGGGTCTCTTGGGGAGTTCCCCATTTCTCAAAGGCAGCCCCAATGCCCAGACAATCCTCCAACTGTGGGTGAGCCTCTCGACGACTGAGCACCCGACAGGCTTCAAGGAGATCATCCACAAAGCTCTCTACAAACTCACAGGTGCAGGGCAAGTCCCGGGTGGCATTCTGGACACAGTGTTTATGAAAGGATTCCAGGGCCTCCTGTGAAGGGAAATCAGTGAGCCAGTTATAGGAGGTGACAGGCATAACATGGACTTCCTCATCATCATCGTCACTGCTGGAATCAAAGGCTGGCTCGTGCTGTATGTTCTGACGCAGGAACTCAAAAATGAGGAAAAGGCAAAAGAGGCCAGCATTCCACAGGTTTCCCAGCATCCAGTTCATAGGACCCTCCTGGCTAGGAGCCTCGAATGGCCACCCTGTGTCTTTCTTTCCCAGAATTAACTGGTCACCAGATGTGTCTCCTCTCCAGAAGTTCTCTGCCTTCTGCTTCTGTTCAGCTACTCTCCTCCTCTCTTCAAACTCCTTCTCTAAGTGCCGCATCTCCTCACTCATCCGCTTTTCCAGTTGCCGACTTCTGGCTAGTGTGTCCAGATCCATCCGGTCACTGACCATCAAGGGGTGGTGAACCACATACATCACTGCCAAGAACAGAAGGCTTATCACAGCCATGGAGGCCTCTGCATCTGGAGAAGTAGGAGGGTGGGAATCAGTGGTAATCTTCTGAGCTCATTTGCTCTCCAGTGCATATTCCCCAGAGCCCTTGAACCCAATGGAAGTCAACTACTCTGGAGGAACAGAAAGCTCATAGAGCTGGGGTTGGACAGTGCAGGGGGGGAATCTTCCCAGGAGGAGGTTTGTGAGGAAGGGGGACAGTAAGACATGCCATTTGGTCTTTCTATTGCTTTCTTTCCACATCATGTGGGTGATATTTAGACTTCCAGAGTGTGGACATGGGATTGCTTTCATTCCTGTGTAGGATGGGGAGGGGGACCTTTGTGATAGGGTGGCCTCACCCGATTCATCAGTCCAACATGGGCACCAGATGTGCCCTGCTGATCCCACAGTCTCCCTTCCACGGGAAGAAAGTACTGGTCTGCCTGGGTGATACCTTTCCACTTGCCAGGCAGCCAACCCCAGAGCCCTGGCTGTAGCATCTCACTTCCTCTGTGACTTCACAATCCTCATTCTACATCCCCTGTGTCATCAGACCACTCAAGCTTTCCTCCCAAGTACCCAGTGGGTCAACCCTCAATGAGTACCAGGTGGGCACAGTACCACCAGCCACCTCTCCCCTGCTTGCTGGCCCAAGTGGCTCTCCCCTATGTAAGGTTCTAATGGAACTAGTTAATGGATATCCCACTGGTGAGTATGACCCATAGACAGGCACAGCTTCACTTCTCACCCAGGAAACTTCGTAAAGAACTAGGTGCCCAGGCCACTTGACAGCCACCAGTAGTCAGCTTCTCAACCACCCTACCACCACAGAGGCCTGAAGCTTCTTGCATTCACCCCACCAGTTTACAATCTAGGGCTTACCTAGATTCAGGGACTATACCCAGTGAGCTGGTGCTGAAGTCAGGTGGGAGCCTCCTCACTTTGAAACTTGGCCTTGCTTAGTCTCACGGTCCTCTCCAGGAGCCCTGTTAAAATTTACAAAGTACCTGGGTGTGGGAGTGGAGGGCTTAGGCTCAAAGTTCGGTCTCCCGCTCCCCACCCCCACCCGCCCCATTCATAACTTCCCCAAATACCGCGCCCAGAGATCTGAGGTCCCATCCACCTACCCAGACCGAGCCTCGTCTGGGTTTCTCCCCAGACCTGGGGCCAGGTTACTCACCAAGGGTGCTAGCAGGAACAATGTCTTAAAGAGACAGTGCGGCATGAGTGCACCCGCTTTCTTCCCGGCGGGGTCTGGGCTCCCGGTACCTTGGCGAGTCCTCCCGCGGGAGTGGCCCCGCTCCCTCCTCTCCTGGAACGCATCATGTTTGTCCTAGTGCCAGGCCGCTGTCGGTGCCCTGCCAGCAACTGGGACCCCGGCAGCCTGGCGCACCGCTCGCTCGGAGGGCGCCTGCCTAGCAAACGGGTCCCGCCGTCCAGGCCCCACCCCCAGCCCCACCCCGGCGGCGGCGAGCGCCGGGCAAAGCGCGCTGGAGCCCTGCTCCTCCCGCGTGGGCCGAGTAGAGAGAGGGGCTGCAACACACACTCTAGACTGAGCGGTGCCGTGCCGCGCCGCAGCTGCTTAACCTCCCTGCGGTGGCGGAAAGGGGATATGACAATGCAGGCTTGGCAGCTTCTCTGAGCTCCCTGCCATGGAGCGTATGCATACTGGGTATTGGGGTGTGAGGATGGTCGTGGTTTAACTAGGCCGGCCCTGCTCAAGGTGGTACTGGAGATGATGCGGCATGCTGTCAGCATCCTTAATGAACCCACGCCCAAACCCAGGTGCCTTTCTCCAACCCCTTTCTCTTTTCAAAGTGACTCTGGTGAAGGAACTTAACAGCTCTTATAATCTTGGCTTGAGACCCACGAGCTTCTCACTACCCACATGGGAATAAGAATACTAAGACTACAGGGTTGCTCTGCTGGTAAGATGTGTGTGTAAGAGAGTCACAACCCTTAGAGGGTGGACAAGCCTTAACGATAAACTAACAAATGCCAACATAGTGAGTTTCCTGAAGAGAATCCTCATTATCAGAAAGAACCCCCAGACTTCCTGTCTTGTGTCAGCTGGCCAAAAAGAAAAGGAAGTGATGATCTTCTGATATTCACTAGAGGTCTGCTGAAAGATAATCAAATTTCAAGTGCCTTTACCCAGTGACAATGCAAGGGAGGCCCCAAAAACTTGGACAGTGCTTCTGAAAATATTAACTGTTTTCATTTTGGAGGGAGAAAGACTGTCTTCTGACTGACCAAGGATGAAATTCCAAAGTTAAGTTTTTATAAACTTACATAGTGGAGAATAAAGTATTAGTTACAACTAAACAAGCAGTGATAATGACTTTCTCTGTTATTTTTCTATAACATAACTGTGTGGGAGTGGAAAAAAATATATTTAAGAGTGCGAAAACCACTCATAAATGGTGCCTCGAGATGTGTATTCATGGTCAAATAAGGCTTTACAGCTTTGTTTTAAAAGTAATCGTCAATGGCCAGAGAGATAGCACAGCAGTTTTAGAGGGTGCCTACTCTGTCATGCATGTGACCCAAGTTCAAGCCTAGGCCCCACTGACGTTGAGGAAGCTTTGGTGCTATGGTATCTTTCTCAGATTTTATTTACTAAAGAGAAAGAGAAGGCCAGGGCATCATTCTGGCAAATATAATGCCAGGTATTGAAATGAGGACCTCATGTTTCAAAGTCCAATGCTCTAGCTACAGTGTTACCTCCCGAGCCACAGACTCTTCTTTCTGAGGGAAAATAAAAGTCTGAAGCAGTAAAATTCTGGCAGTGACAACTACAACAGCCACACACACACATACATGTTTATCACGAAGTGCAGAGGAAGTGAATGCCTACATTCTCAAAATTTTACCTCTAGGCTCAAAAACTTGAAAATTGTTTAAAACTACTATGTTTGGAGCAATAGCTCAGAAACTCAAAATACTGGAAGAAACATCAATAATCAGTTAAGAAAAGCAAATGATGCTGCATAGTTTTCATTGACTCTTGAGTTAACAAACATTACTGACACTACTTCGACCCCGGTTCCATGGCTGCCAGTTCTCAGCAACATCGCCCCGCCAGATATTCGTCGGGATGCGGCATCATCTAAGTTCATTTCCCACGTCTACGCTCGACCGGACCTGCCAATATACGCGGATATCTTCGCCCACCCTGTCCAACGCTTGACGTCTCGTCATCCAATCTGGTCCCCTACGCCTACACTGAACTTCTCTGTTCCAGACTCTTGGAAACAGAGTTGGCAGTCAGCTGAGGTAAAGAACAAACACCTCATCACAGACCCCTGCAAGCGTCAACCCGGCTTTGACCACATTATGATTGGGCCCTCCTCAATCGCTATCGAACAGGCCATGGCCGGTGCACCGCTATGTTCCATCGCTGGGGAGCCAGAGACGACCTGAACTGCCCCTGCGGCTACAGACAATGACCCACATAATCAACAACTGCCACCTCTCCAGATTCAAAGGAGGTCTCGAAACTTTACATCAGGCTCAACCTGATGCTGTTGACTGGCTACAGACAAAGGGCAAACGCTAGAAGAAGAACTGACACTACTCAGTTGTTGCAGCTTAGTCAAGAAATAAATGCTCAGTTTATAGAGCTAGCACATCAGTCCATGAAGCAGACTTTCATAGCTGAGGCTCAGAGATCCCGCATTCAATCCCCAGCACCACCATAAAGCAGAGCTGAGCAGTGCAAACAGAGTTAGCAGTTACTAAAGAGTCACGGGAGTCTGGCAGTAGCGCAGTGGGTTAAGTGCAGGCGGCGCAAAGCACAAGGACCTGCGCAAGGATCCCGCTTCGAGCCCCCGGCTCCCCACCTGAAGGGGGTTCACTTCACAGGCGGTGAAGCAGGTCTGCAGCTGTCTTTCTCTCCCCCTCTCTGTCTTCCTCTCCTCTCTCCATTTCTTTCTGCCCTATCCAACAACAACATCAATAACTACAACAATAAAACAACAAGGGCAACAAAAGGGAATAAATAAATATTTTTTAAAAATAAAAATAAAATGGTTGAACCAACAACAAAAAAAGAATCATATTAAAAATAAGATAATTAAATAAAAATAATTCGATTTTATGAATAGGTTGGATGGAACAACTATAGGCAAGACTTCCCAAAGAAGCTTAGAAAATAATAATTCAGTACAATCCTAAATGAAATCTGCTAATATTTAACTGACAGTAACACAAGTACGCATGGAGAAGAAAAAAAAAGACTTAGGTGTACAAATTACAAAACTGGTAAGCATGACTGTAGGTATTCATTCTACTATTCATCAGCAGAAACTTTGTGAAGGTATCTGAATATGTCGTTTTAGTGAAACAATCTCATTGATGAAATTTCTTCAGTCTTGTGGACTTAAACTCATCAGTTCTCAACAATTTTCAACAAAAATAGAAGCTAAATATCTTGGCCCTCTTATCAGTTTACATTTGTCTTAAAGCATAGGTCTAAGATTAAGACTTTTCTAAGTGAGAACAGCCCTCAACTACGAATATCAAACAATGAATGACTTTGGAAATTAGCTTTTGTTATAATCTTTACATTTTCTTAATGAGTTCAACCTAAAATTACAAGCAAATGGCATTTGTATATGAAATTTATGATGGAACCATTAATTTTTTAAAAGTTTTTTCCCCCCCAAAATATTTATTTTATTTCACATGAGATATGAGAAGAGAGTTTCACTTAAGAGTGAGAAGAGGGAAGTCAGAGCACCAGTCTGGTACATGCAGCACTGAGAATTATACTGGGAGCCTCAGTCATTCAAGTTTAGCTCTACCAGCTATACTATATCCCCCAGCTACTGATGGAATCATTTCAATAAAGTGAGTCACAAGTAATATCAAGCTGCTTAATGTCCTTCATGTGCTGTTAAAAGATAAAAGAAACCAGATGTCTATTCTCATGTAAATATCAACGTCTGTGTTTTCTTTCTTTTTTTTTTAAAGTTTCTTTACTGGGGAATTAATGTTTTACATTCAACAGTAAATAGAATAGTTTGTACATGCATAACATTCCCCAGTTTCCCATATAACAATACAACCCCCCTAGGTCCTCTGTCATCCTTCTTGGGCCTGTATTCTCCCCACCCACCCACCCACCCCAAAGTCTTTTACTTTGGCGCAATAAGCCAATTCCAGTTCAGGTTCTACTTGTGTGTGTGTGTGTGTGTGTGTGTGTGTGTGTGTGTGTGTGTGTGTTTTCCTGAACTTGTTTTTCAACTTCTGCCTGAGAGTGAGATCATCCATACTCATCCTTCTGTTTCTGACTTATTTCACTAACCATGAATTTTTCAAGGTCCGTCCAAGATTGGCTGAAAATGGTGAAGTCACCATTTTTTACAGCTGAAGAGTATTCCGTACATATATACCACAACTTGCTCAGCCACTCATCTGTTGTTGGACACCTAGGTTGCTTCCAGGTTTTGGCTATTACAAAATTGTGCTGCCAAGAACATATGTGTACACAGATCTTTTTGGATGGATGTGTTGGGTTCCTTAGGATATATCCCCAGGAGAGGAATTGCAAGATCATAGGGTAGGTCTATTCTAGCCTTCTGAGAGTTCTCCAGACTGTTCTCCACAGAGGTGGGGCCAATTTACATTCCGACCAGCAGTGTAGGAAGGTTCCTTTGACTCCATACCCTCTCCAGCATTTGCTGCTGTTACCTTTTCTGATGTATGACATTCTCACAGGAGTGAAGTGATATCTCATTGTTGTCTTGATTTGCATTTCTCTGACAATCAGAGACTTGGAGCATTTTTTCATGTGTTTCTCAGCCTTTTGGATCTCTTCTGTGGTGAATATTCTATCCATGTCCTCTCCCCATTATTGGATGGGGTTATTTGTTGTGTTGTTATTGAGTTTGGCAAGCTCTTTATATATGTTGGTTATTAAACTCTTATCTGATGTATGGCATGTAAAGATCTTCTCCCATTCTGTGAGGGGTCTCTTGGTTTGGGTGTGGTATTTTTGCTGTGAAGAAGCTTTTTAATTTGATGTAGTCCCATAAGTTTATATTTGCCTTAGTTTTCTTTGTAATTGGATTCGTTTCATTGAAGGTGTCTTTAAAATTTATGCAGAAAAGAGTTCTGCCAATATTTTCCTCTAAGTATCTGATAGTTTGGGGTCTAACATCCAAGTCCTTGATCCACTTGGAATTTACTTTTGAATTTGGTGAAATACAGTGGTTCAGTTTCATTCTTCTGCATGTTTCAACCCAATTTTTCCAACACCATTTGTTGAAGAGACTCTGCTTTCCCCATTTAATAGTCTGGGCATCTTTGTCAAAGATTAGATGTCCATAGGTGTGGGGGCTCACATCTGGGCTCTCAATTCTATTCCACTGGTCAGTGTGTCTATTCATGTTCCAGTACCAAGCAGTTTTGATGACAATGGTCGTATAATACAATTTGAGATCTGGAAATGTGATGCCTCCTGTTCTGTTCCTTTTTCTCAAGATTGTTTTGGCAATTCTAGGTCTTTTCTGGTTCCAGATAAACATTTGTAGCATTTGTTCTATTCTCCTAAAAAAATGTGCTTGGGATCTAGCATTAAATTTGTATATGGCTCCGGGTAGTATATTCATTTTGATGATGTTAATTCTTCTAACCCATGAACATGGAATATCTTTCCACTTCGTTGTATCTTTTTCAATTTCCTTGAGTAGTGGCTCATAATTTTCAGTATACAAGTCTTTTCACTTCTTTGGTTAGGTTTATTCCTAGATATTTTATTGTTTTTGTTGCTATAATAAAAGGAATTGATTTCTGGATTTCAATTTCTTCTAACTTAGTGTTTGCATAGAGGAATGCCACTGACTTTTGAATGTCAATTTTGTAGTCTGACACATTACTGTATTGCCTGATGATTTCCAAAAGCTTCTTGCTGGATTCCTTAGGTTTTTCTGTGTATGCTATCATGTCATCTGCAAATAGGGAGAGTTTGACTTCTTCTCTTCCAATCTGTATCCCTTTAATTCCTTGCTTCTGCCTGATTGCTATGGCAAGAACTTCCAACACTATGTTGAATAGTAATGGTGATAGTGGTCAGCCCTGTCTAGTACCTCATCTGAGTGGAAATGCTTCCAGTTTTTCACCATTGAGTATGATGTTGGCTGTAGGTTTGCTATATATAGACTCCACTATCTTCAGGAATTTTCCATCTATTCCCATTTTTTGTAGTGTTTTGATCATAAAGGGATGTTGTATTTTGTCAAAGGCTTTCTCTGCATCTATTGATATGACCATGTGGTTTTTGGTCTTGCTTTTGTTGATGTGGTGGATCACATTGATTGATTTACGTATATTAAACCAACCCTGCATGCCTGGGATAAACCCCACTTGGTCATGTTGAACAATCTTTTTGATATACTGCTGTATCTGGTTGGCTAGAATTTTGTTCAATATTTTGGCATCTATGTTCATCAGAGATATTGGTCTGTAGTTTTCTTTTTTGGTTGTGTCCCTGTCTGCTTTTGGTTTCAGAGTGATGTTGGCTTCATAGAAGCTGGCAGGGAGTATTCCAGTGTCTTCAATCTTTTGGAAGACTTTTAAAAGTAGAGGTATTAGTTCTTCTTTGAAAGTTTTGTAGAATTCATTTGTAAAACCATCTGGTCCAGGACTTTTATTTTTGGGGAGATTTTTGATAACTGTTTCAATTCCATTAGCTGTGATGAGCCTGTTCATATTATCCACTTCCCCTTGACTTAGTTTTGGAGGTAAATATCTAGGAAATCGTCCATTTCTTCCAGGTTCTCTAGCTTGGTGGCATATAGTCATTCATAGAAGCCTCTCATATGTTGAATTTCTGCAATGTCTGTTGTGATATCTCCTCTTTCATTTACTATCCGATTTATTTGGGTCTTCTCCCTTTTTTGTTTTGTGAGTCTGGCTAAAGGTTTGTCGATTTTGTTCACTCTTTCAAAGAACCAACATTTACTTTCGTTGATCTTTTGTATAGTTTTCTTATTTTCAGTGTTAATTGATTTCTGCCCTAACTTTAGAGATTTCTTTTTTTTTCTTTTTTTAATATTTATTTTATTTATTTATTCCCTTTTGTTGCCCTTGTTGTTTTATTGTTGTAGTTATTATTGTTGTTGTCATTGTTAGATAGGACAGAGCGAAATGGAGAGAAAGATAGACACCTGCAGACCTGCTTCACCGCCTGTGAAGCGACTCCCCTGCAGGTGGGGAGCCAGGGTTCGAACCGGGATCCATATGCCGGTCCTTGTGCTTTGTGCCACCTGCGCTTAACCCGCTGTGCTACTTTAGAGATTTAGAGCCCGACTCCCACTTTAGAGATTTCTGTCCTTCTGGTTGCTTTAGGCTTCCTTTGTTCTTCTTCTACGTCTTTAAGATGTGCAATCAGGCTGTTTATTTGTGCCTTTTCTTGTTTCGTAATGTGTGCTTGTATGGCTATGAACTTCCCGCTCAGTACTGCCTTAGCTGTGTCCCAAATATTTTGATAGCTTGTGTCTTCATTTTCATTGAACTCTCTTCACTTTCATTGAACTCAAATTACAATTCTAGCAGACTTTATCAAACATCCATGCAAATAGAAAGGTCAGGGGGCCAGGTGGTGGTGCACTTGGTTGAGTGCACATTTTCTTTTTTTTTTTTTAGGTTTTTTAAAAATCTTTATTTATCTATTGGATAGAGACAGCCAGAAATTCAGAGGGAAGGGGGTGATAGAGAGGGAGAGAGACAAAGAGACACCTGTAGCACTGCTTCACCACTAATGAAGCTTCCCCCCTGCAGGTGGGGACTGGGGACTCGAACCCAGGTCCTTACACGCTGTAACATGTGCACTCAACCAGGTGCATCACCACCTGGTCCCAGGAGTGCACACTTTACATTAACCCCACCCCCTCTCCTTTCAATTTCTAGCTGTCTCCATCCAATAAACAAATAAAGATAATTTAAAAAATAATCTTCCTACTCTTCCCCCCTTCCCCCTCTTTTCTCCTTCCCCTTCCTCCCTCCCCCCACCTTTCCCCCCTCCCATGCAAGGATTCGGTTCAAGCCCTACCATCACCCACCCCCACTCCCCACCTGCACAGGGATTGCTCACAAGCAGTGAAACAGGTCTGCAGGTGTCTATCTCCCCCTCCCCTCACAATGTCTCTCTGTCCTGTCAAAAAAAAAAAAAATCAGGGGCCTAGTGGTGGTGGTGCACCTGGTTGAGCGCATGTTATTATGCACAGAAACCCAGGCTTGGCGGTAACGCAGCAGGCTAAGCACACATGGCACAAAGTAAGGTTAGAGCCCCCAGCTCCCCACCTGCAGAGGGTCGCTTTGCAAGCGGTGAAGCAGGTCTGCAGGTGTCTCTCTTTCTCTCCCCAGAAGAGAAAACAGAAGTAGAACCTGAACTGGAATTGGCTTATTGCACCAAAGTAAAAGACTCTGGGATGGGTGGTGGTGATGGTGGAGAATACAGGTCTGCAGGTGTCTCTTTCTCTCCCAAAAGAGAAAACACAAGTAGAACCTGAACTGGAATTGGCGTATTGCACCAAAGTTATAAAGATTCTGGATTGGGTGGGGGGGGAGAATATAGGTCCAAAAAGGATGACAGAGGATCTAGTGGGGGTTGTATTGTTATATAGAAAACTGGGAAATGTTATGCATGTACAAACTGTTGTATTTACTGTCGAATGTAAAACATTAATTCCCCAATAAAGAAATTAAAAAATAGTTTTTAAAAAATATATTTATTTATTCCCTTTCGTTGCCCTTGTTGTTTTATTGTTGTAGTTATTATTGTTGTTGTTGTTGGATAGGACAGAGAAATGTAGAGAGGAGGGGAAGACAGAGAGGGTGAGAGGAAGACACCTGCAGACCTGCTTCACCGTCTGTGAACTGACTCCCCTACAGGTGGGGAGTCAGGGGCTCGAACCGGGATCCTCACGCTGGTCACCGCCCTACTCCCCCCCTTTTTTTTTGTGAAGATTAAATATGCCCAGGGGACGGATGGTAGTACACTGGGTTGAGTGGACATAGTACTATGGGTAAGGACCCGTGCAAGGATCTGGGTTCAAGCCCCTGGCTTCCCATCTGGGTGAGGAGGGGGGGAAATGCTTCACAAGTGAAGCAAGTCTATATAGCCCCCCCTCTCTTTCCCTTCTTCCTTCTCCCTCTCCCTCTCTACCTCCCCCTAATGGCCACAAGGAGCATTGGATTCACAGTGCAGGCACCAAGCCTCTTGAGAGAGAAACACCACAGCACAACGACAGAATCAAGCCCTTGAGTCTCCTGCCTCCCCCTCCCCCCACAAACACACACCAGCCTCAAGTCCTTCACCATCATGAGCAGTGAAATAGTACTGCGGTCTCTCTTTATCTCTCCCCCCCCTCGAATTTTCCTCTCCATTTCTCTCTGTCTCTGTCCAGTAAATAAATTAAATATAAAAAAAGATTAAGTATGCTCGTTACAAAATTTCATACTAAAATAAGAAAAGAAGGGGGAAAATCATCTTCACATCCCATCACTTAGAGGTAAATGTTACAGGTTTGAGGGACAACTTCTAAATATGGCTGGTGCTAGTATTTCCAAAGATATACCACTTAGAACACTAGTTGCTCAAGATGACCTGTCAGGACAGGGTAATGCCCTGACTTGAAGCACATGATAGCTTTGGCTTAAAGCTCACATTTTGCTTGATGGATGTGTTGCTAACCCTTTTCACCTGATACTAGTTGATGTAATGTATAAAGGTAATTAAGAGGAAGCTAGCAAGGGGACATGAGTAAGCGGAAGTGGAGCTAAATTTCTTGCAGCCTCTTTCTCCCTGGCTCTGCTTCCATGTACTTTTCCTCCTCGTGCTAAAGACCTCACCTTTCCGGAACCATTCTCCCTTAGCTCTACAGCCTGGCCCTTGTCCCCTCCTCCACCCTGACATGACCTTACACAAAGGAATTTACATAATGTTTTTATAACATTTTAAAAACAACATATATTCATTATGGAATGTTGGAAGACAGAAAAGTTCAAAAGAAAAAAACACACACACAAGATAATTCACCCAATAAATCACACACATTATAAACCAAATTCCTCTCTCGAGATCTAGCACCATATGGAAATACCACAGCTCCATGGATAGTGGTGTGGTGTCTCTCCCTGTCTTTCTGCCTCTCTGTCACTTTTTTTTTTTTTTTTTTTTTTTACCAGAGCTCTGGCTTATGACGGTGTGGGGAATTGAACCTGGGATTTGAGAGCCTCAGGCATGAAAGTCTCTTTGCATAACCATTATGCTATACCCCCACCCCTCTCTGTCTCTTCTAAATGAAATAAATGAAAAACTGGGCAGGGATTGATAGCATAATGGTTATGCAAAGAGACTCTTGTGCCTGAAGCTCCAAAGTCCCATGTTCAATCCCCTGCACCACCATAAGCTAGAGCTGAGCAGTGCACTGGTTGGTTAAAAAAAAGAGAGAGAGAGGGAGTCAGGTGGTAGGACAGCGGGTTAAGCACAGGTGGCGCAAAGCTAAAGGACCGGTGTAAGGATCTTGGTTCAAGCCCCCGGCTCCCCAGCTACAGGGGAGCCGCTTCACAGGCGGTGAAGCAGGTCTGCAGGTGTCTATCTTTCTCTCCCCCTCTACGTCTTCCCCTCCTCTCTCCATTTCTCTCTGTCCTACCCAACAACAACAATATCAATAACAACAATAATATCTACAACAATAAAACAAGGGCAACAAAAGGGAAAATAAGTAAATAAAAGAAAATAAATCTAAAAAAAAAAAGAAAGAGAGGGAGAGGGAGAGAAACCTGACCCAAGAGCAGGAAGAAGAAAATAAACCCCAAAGTCCTAACTAATCTTATGATCTTAAAGTATAAAGCAGGTTTTTTTTTTTAATTGCCATCAGGATTATCACTAAGACTCAGTGCCTGCATAACAAATCAACCACTCTTAGTGGTTTTTTTTTTTTTTTCCCCTCCATCCCCGCTCCCATCAAAGCACTTTACAACTCAGGCATATGGTGTTGGGGGAATTGAACTTAGGACTTCAGAGCATGAGACATGAAAGTCTTTTGCATAAATACTATACTATCTCCCCCACTCAGTTTCTTTTCTTTTAAAAAACATTGTTTTATTTATTGTATAGAGACAAAGATCAAGAGGGAAGAGGGAGATAGGAAGGGAGGGAGGGAGAGAGACCTGTAGCACTGCTTCACTGCATTGGATCGACCTTCCCGTGGTGCATCCCGTGAGTACCCATTCATTGGGGAAACTGACGATCCTTCCTAGCCGACTGAATCCACATGGATCCCAGTCACTTTCAAAGCCAGCAACAAGCAGCTCCTGACAGCTTTCAACCTGACGCTGTTGACTGGCTACGGAAGAAGGGCAAATGCTAGAAGAAGAACTGCTTAAAAGATTTCTCCCTGCAGATGGGGACCAGGGACTTAAACCCAGGTCCCTGAGCAGTGTGACATGTGCACTCAACTGAATGTGCCACTGCCCAGCCCCTTGCTTTGCTTTGCTTTGCTTTGCTTTTCTTTTCTTTCTTTCTTTCTTTCTTTCTTTCTTTCTTTCTTTCTTTCTTTCTTTCTTTCTTCCTTCCTTCCTTCCTTCCTTCCTTCCTTCCTTTCTTTCTTTCTTCCTCCCTTTCTTTCTTTCTTTCTCTTTGTCTTTCTTCCTTATTAATTTTGTTTAACAGGACAAAGTTGAATTGAGAGAGAAGCAAGAGGTAGAAAGGGTGAGAGAAGCCTATAGACCTGCTTTTACCACTTGTGAAGCTTCCCTCCTGCAGATGGGGAACAGGGGTTTGAATCTGGGTCCTCACATGTGGTAGCATGTACACTCAACTGTGTGCTCCACCTCCTGGCTCTTCAAGGCAGAGTTTGATAGCATATTCATGCTGGGTAATTGATAAGAGTTTAATAAAGAAATAAAACAGGGGCAGGGGTAAATAGCACTGTAATACATGAGCTCAACCAGGTACACCACCACCCGGCCCCGGTGGCGGGGGTAAATAGCATATGTTTATGCAAAGAGACACTCATGTCTGAGGTTGTGAAGTCCCAGGTTCAGTCTCCCTGCACCAACATAAACCAGAACTGAGCAGTGCTAAATAAATAGATGAATAAATAAATAAATAAATAAAGTGTTTTGGAATTTGAGGAAAATTATAAGGAATGGCTATTGTTCTTGGAGCCAATATGATGGGAAGCCCACCTCTGGAAAAGTTAAGGAGGAGAGAGTGGTTTGTTATTATCTAAACTTGGAGAGGATAACTATAAAGAGAGGATGTCTGGGGGCCAGGTGGTACCGCAGCAGGTTAAACACACATGGTGCGAAGCACAAAGACTGGTGTAAAGATCCCCATTTGAGCCCCCTGGCTCCCCACCTGCAGGGAGATCACTTCACAGGCGGTAAAGCAGGTCTGCAGGTGTCTATCTTTCTCTTTCCCTCTCTGCCTTCCTCTCCCTCTCTATTTCTGTCCTATCCAACAACAATGACAGCAATAACAAAAGCAATGATAAACAACAAGGGCAACAAAAGGGGAAAAAATAGCCTCCAGGAGCAGTGGATTCGTAATGCAAGCCCCAGCAATAAACCCTGGAGGCAAGAGAGAGAGAGAGAGAGAGAGAGGATATGTCTGATAAGGAAAGGTAGTTCTTTAGCTGAGAGAATATCAGAGGAAGTGACCTGGATTCTCACATTCTTGCCATCTTCTGCTGATGCCTCCCATTAACCAATATACACCAAGGACAAAGGATCCTCTCTATGCAATCTTCAATGTCAGTACGTCAGGGCACATAGCAAGGAATGGGAAAGAAGGCACTGGGAGATGGCTTACCAGGTAGAGCACACACTGTGCTATAATTAGGACCCTGGTTTGAGCCCCCAAGCACCACATGTGAACACCCAAAAGGGAAGCTTCATGAGTGTTGAAGCAGTACTGTGGTTGACTCTCCTCCCATCCTCTCTCCCTCTCTGCCTTTCACTGTCTATCTGGAAAAACAGGAAAAACAAACAAACAAACAATATATATGCCACAAGCCATGGAATCATGCAGGCATGGGGAGCCAGAGGTTCAAATCAGGATCCTTGAATGGGTCTATGAACTTTGTACTATGTGCACTTAACTCAATGTGCCACTACCTGGCTCCCTTTTATTTTTAAAAGATTTATATTTATTTATTTATTTATTAGACGTAGAAGAAGAGATGGGAAGAACCAGAGCATCAATCTGGTACATGTACTGCCAGGGTTTGAACTCAGAACCTCAAGCTTTAGAATCCAACACCTTATCCACTACACCACCTCCTGGACCACACAAGGGAGTCATTATTAAGCCTATTTCAGAAGATGTTGAAAAAGAATGTGAAGAAGTTGCACAGAGTGATTCTCACTGCTGGAGTGAATGACAGATTGTGTGTGAAAAAACAGTCATAATCCCTGACCAAAAACTGAGCCAATGGATATGTGAAGATGTTTTGCTGCAAGTGTCTCTATCTCCCCTTTCCCTCTCATTTGCTCTCTGTCCTATCATCCTATCACATTTACATAATATTTAATAAATCGTATTTATTAAAAATTATGTAATTTTATTTTTAAATGATTTTATTTATTTATTTTTTGGGTGGAGACAGATAAATTGAGAGGGGAAAGAAAGATAGGGAGAGAGACAACAGACACCTGCTTCACCACTTGTGAAGTTTTCCCCCTATAGGTGGATACCAGGGGCTTGAACCTGCATCCTTACACACTGTAATGTGTGTGCTTAACCAGGTGCACTACCACCTGGCCCCTAATTTTCTTCTTTATTAAAGAACTTGTTCATTTACAGAGAGAGAGAGGGAGAGAGCCCCTACATCATTGGAACATGTGATACAAGGCTCAAGCTCAGGACTTCATGCTTGAGGGCCCAGCAATTTATTCACTTTATCACTTCCCTGGGCTGCTATAATAAAATAAAATACGCGTGGTTTCTGACAGGGTGGCCTTAGAAGGTAAGATGGGGGGGGGGGCCAGACCATAGCACAGTGGGTTATTAAGTGCACATGACGCAAAGCGCAAGGACCAGCATAAGGATCCAGGTTCCAGCCTCCAGTTCCCCACCTGCAGGGGAGTCGCTTCACAGTGAAGCAGGTCTGCAGATGTCTATCCTTCTCTCCCCCCTCTGTCTTCCCTCCTCTCTTGATTTCTCTCTGTCCTATCCAACAACAATGACAATAATAGCAACAACAATAGTAACAACAATAAACAACGGGAGAAAAAAATGGCATCCAGGAGCAGTGGATTCGCAGTATAGGCACCAAGCCTCAGCGATAACCCTGGAGGCAATAAAAAAAAAAGGTCCTTTTTCTCTGAGACCTGTTGGCATTAATGAAGACTCTCTTTCAATCAGATCTGGAAATGAAGAGTCCCATGCTGCAAGCCAAGGCCGATTCAAACTGAAGAGGTGGAGGAAACTCCTCCTTTGCACAAGCTTTTTCTCTGGGGAGGCACTACGCTTCCAGCTTGGACAGTAAGTGTGGAGGAAAAGCTACAGGGAGAAGAAGTCCTCAGAGCTCTGCCTTGCAGTGACCTCCTAACTGGAGCTGGGGAAAGTTCTGAACTTCCCTGAGCCCCAGTTTTCTTTTTTTTAAAATTTAATTTATTTATGAGAAAGATAGGAGGAGAGAGAAAGAACCAGACATCACTCTGACACATGAGCTGCGGGGATCAAATTCGGGACCTCATGCTTGAGAGTTCAAAGTTTTACCACTGTACGACCTCCTGGACCACAGAGCCCCAGTTTTCTTATAACAGTACTCCCTTTAATGATGATTAAATAACTCCATATATTTAGGGTGGTTGGTTCACTAGTAAGTTACCACACCCTCACTGGGCTCCATGCTTTGTCATCTTTGTTCACTTAGGAAACATGGTGTTTACCATATAAAGCTGTATCCTGCTTGGTTGGTTAGGTTTTGTTTTTTGTTTTGTTTTGTTTTGTTTTGTTGAACCAGAGCACTGCTCAGGTGTGGCTCATGGTAGTGGAGGGAAAGGATTTGGTAAGGGGGGTGAACCTGGGACTTTGGAGCCTCAGGCATGAGAAAGTCTTTTTGCATAACCATTATTCTACCCCCACCCTATCTTTTTTTTTGTAATATGTGCACTCAGCCAGGTACACCACCATCCAGCCGCACTCACCCTATCTTTTTAACTTATGTGCTTGTTAATGACAAGGAGAGGAGAAAAAAGAGAGACAGTATCATAGGTGATGCAGAGGATTGAATTTAGGATCTCAGCTGGGTGGTGGCACAGTGGGGTTAAGTGCACATGGTGCAAAGTGCAAGGACAGGTCTAAGGATCCCAGTTTGAGTACCCGACATCCCACCTGCAGGGGGTTTGCTTCACAGGTGGTGAAGCAGGTCTGCAGGTGTCTTATCTTTCTCTCCCCCTCTCTGTCTTCCCCTCCTTTCTCCATTTCTCTCTGTCCTATCCAACATCAATACTTAAAAAAAAAAAAGAATTTAGGATCTCATGCTTGAGGGTTCAAAGCTTTACCCACTGCACCACTTCCCTGGTCACGGTTGGTTATCTGTTGGTTTCTCTAGTGAAATTCCCTACAGACAAAATCAAAATGAATCCTAACTCAATTTCCTGTTGTACAATAGCTAAGTGTTTTTGAGAGCTTGTTTGGAGGTTCTAGCAGGGGAGTGCAGCTACTCATAGACTCTAGACCTAAGACCGGTCCATCTCTAAGAAGGCTTCCTCTTCCACCAAGTGACCAAGCAACCAAGAGCAGAGCTTCTGGAGGGACAAAAGGATGCACATGGAACAGTGAGGAAGGAAGGGGACACCTGCCTAACCAACCAGATCAGCTGAATCAACCCTGGCGATCAATGGGGTAACAGATGTCACAGCCAGATCGCCCTCACATCCGTAGCTAAGTGTTTTTGTATGAATGAGTGAATAAATGACAGGGTGCTCCAGTCATGAAAAATGGTGTTTGGGGAAGTACTGCATCTTTTTTTTTTTTAATTTACTTATGTATTCCTTTTTGTTGCCCTTGTTATTTTATTGTTGTAGTTATTGTTGTTGTTATTGATGTCCTTGTTGGACAGGACAAAGAGAAATGGAGAGAGGAGGGGAAGACAGAGAGGGGGAGAGAAAGACACCTACAGATCTGCTTCACTGCCTGTGAAGCGACTCCCCTGCAGTTGGGGAGCTGGAGGCTCGAACCGGGATCCTTACACCAGTCCATGTGCTTTGCCCCACCTGTGCTTAACCTGCTGCGCTACCACCCGACTCCCTATATATTTTTTTTTATGATTTATTATGAGAGGGAGACAGAAAGAACAAGAGCATCACTCTGGCACTTAAAAAAAAATTTTAAATCTTTATTTATTTATTGGATAGAGACAGCCAGAAACTGAGAGGGAAGGGGGTGATAGGAAGAGAGACAGAGAGAGACACCTGCAGCCCTGCTTCACCACTCTCAAAACTTTCCCCTTGCAGGTGGAGACCGGGTGCTCGAACCTGGGTCCTTGAGCACTGTAATATGTATGCTCAACCAGGTGCGCCACCACCTGGCCCCCACTTTTTTTTTTTTCTTATTTATAAAAAGAAACACTGAGTCAGGCAGTAGCGCAGCAGGTTAAGCACACGTGGCTCAAAGCTCAAGGACTGATGTAAGGATCCCGGTTTGAGTCCCCGGCTCCCCACCTGCAGGGGAGTCGCTTCACAGGCAGTGAAGCAGGTCTTCAGGTGTCTATCTTTCTCAACTTCTCTCTGTCTTCCCCATCTCTCTCCATTTCTCTCTGTCCTATCCAACAATGACATCAATAATAATAATAACTACAACAACAAAATAAGGGCAACAAAAGGAAATAAATATATAAAGAAAGGAAACACTGACAAAAACCATAAGATAAGAGGGGTTCAACTACACACAATTCCCACCACCAAAACTCCGTATCCCATCCTCTCCCTTGATAGCTTTCCTATTCTTTATCCCTCTGGAGTATGGACCCAGGGTCATTATGGAGTGCAGAAGGTGGAAGGTCTGGCTTCTGTAATTGCTTCCCCGCTGAACATGGGCATTGGCAGGTCGATCCACACTTCCAGCCTTTGTCTCTCTTTCCCTAGTGGGGCGGGGCTCTGGGGAAGCGGGGCTCCAGGACACATTGGTGGGGTTGTCTGTCCAGGGAAGTCTGGTTGGCATCATGGTAGCATCTGGAACCTGGTGGCTGAAAAGAGAATTAAGATATAAAGCCAAACAAATTGTTGACTAATCATAAACCTAAAGGCTGGAGTAGTGCAGGTGAAGAGTTGGGGGGGTCTCCATTTTGTAGATAGCTAGTAGGCCTATTTTAGTTATATTCCAAAGGGCCCGTGACTATTCTAGGTTTTTTTTTTTTTTCTTTCTGTGCCTGACATCTGATATACAGGTGGATCTGAGTTATTGTCTGGGGAGATGATGTCATGGCTGGGAAAAGGACCAGAAAACTGGATCAGGGAAGAGAATAGCTCCCAAATATGGGGAAGGTATATAAATATTGTTGACTGTAAACCCCGTTGATTTGATCTGGGGTCCATATTCAGCTTAGGAGTCTATGTGACCTCTGCATCCTTGTAGATCTGCACTCACATTCTGTGGTCATGAGTAGGAATGTTCCAAGATGACTCTTTAGTCACTATCAAGCCACCCCATCATCTAGGACCCTAGTCCGGGAGTCCTGAGATTCCCAAACAGACATGATGGGCCTAGACCTTGAATAAATCCCTCTGTACATTGTTATCAGTCATCTCTATCAGGAACAACACAATGGGCCCTTTTGTGGACCCCTATAGGACCTTGCCCACAGCGTGGATCAACAACGGCAGAAAATGTTCCATTCTCTGAAGGGAGGCTGGACAACATACTCTGTGTTCCACCTGAGGAAGATGGGTCCTGAAATTGGGGCACTTTGGCACATTCTATGCTGGGGAGTGAAACCAGGACCTCATGCTTGAGAGTCCAGTGCTTTATCTGCTGCACCACCTTCCAGGTCTTAGGACTGTATCTTGTTTGTATAAGCTGTTATTTAAGCTGGGAATGACTTATAAGAAACAAGTGTAATATTTGCAAATAATCTTGACTAAAAAGACACAGTATCTAATTTTGACTAAAAAGATACAGTATCTCTTTAGATGTTAAGGAAAATATTTAGATTTGTGAGTAGAGGTAAGAGTTCAGGGTAACCAAGCAAAAATAACCTAGACAATATACTAAGTACATGACAAGTCAATCAACCACAAACAAAAATTTTTTTACAACTGAAAGATTTTTTTCAGTCTTATTTTATTTTCCACATATTACAGGTATTCCTAGGTTTTGCTAAGAATTAGATATTTTTGTGACAATTTATCTTGAAGTTTGTATACTAGTACTATGTAGTAAAGAAAACTATATTGGCACTGGGTGGCGGAGCAACTGCCTGAGTGCACATGTTACACTGAGCAAGGAACCGGGTTCAAGTCCCCAGTCCCCACCTGTAGAGGGAAAGCTTTGCAAGTGGTAAAGTAGTGCTGCAGGTGTCTCTCTGTCCCTCTCCCTCTCTTATCTCCCCCTACCTTCTCAATTTCTGGCTGTCTCTATCTAATAAATAAAGATAATAAAAATAATTTTAAAAAGAAATATATATGTATTTATGAGGTTTTTATAATTAATAATAGACCAAACTAGAGCAACACCCTAGCATATATTGAACTTATGATATTTTATCTACTGTACCACCTTTTAAGATGCAATATCTTGGGAGTTGGGTGGTAGCGCAGAGGGTTAAGCGCACAGGGCACAAAGCATATGGACCAGCCTAAGGATCCTGGTTCAAGCCCAGGGCTCCCCACCTGCCGGGGAGTTGCTTCACAGGCAGTGAAGCAGGTCTGCAGGTGTCTGTCTTTCTGTCCCCCTCTGTCTTCCCCTCCTCTTTCCATTTCTCTCTGTCTTATCTAACAATGATGATATCAATAACAACAACAATAACTACAACAACAATGAAAAACAACAAGGGCAACAAATGGGAAAATAAATAAATAAATATAAAAAATATTTTAAAAAGATGCTACATCTGTATTTTTTAAATTATCTTTATTTATTGGACAGCCAGAAATTGAGAGTAGGGGGAGATAGAGAGAGAAAGACACCTTCAGCTCTGCTTCACCACTCACAAACTATCCCCCTGCAGGTGGGGACCAGGGGCTTGAACCTGGGGTCCTTGTGCACTATAACATATACGCTTAACCAGTAGCGTCACCACCCGGCCCCCTACATCTTTATTCTTCATGGCTGAATTTTAAATCATTATGAAATATTTGGCATAAAAATAGTCAAGTCAGGAGTTGGGCAGTAGTGCAGCGGCTTAAGCGCACGTGGAGGCTCGAGACCCTGGCTCCCCACCTGCAGGAGAGTCACTTCACAGGCGATGAAGCAGGTCTGCAGGTGTCTATCTTTCCCTCCCCTTCTCTGTCTTCCCCTCCACTCTCCAATTCTCTCTGTCCTATCCAACAACAGCATCAATAATAACTACAACAATAAAACAAGGGCAACAAATTTTATTTATTTAAAATAAGTTTTTATTTTAAATAAATAAAAAAACTATAGGTTATAAAAAAATAATCAAGTCCACTTCTAAAATTCTTTTTTATCATTGTTTTTACTAGTGAACTTGTGTAGACAACTGAAAGATTATTATCAAACCGGTTTCTTGTCATCACAAAACTTATCACAATACTTACCTTGCTCTAGTCACAAGCATTTTTTGTAATTAATACATTCTGTTTATAGCTGGGGAGGTGACACAGTGAGTAAAGCATTGAACTCTCAAGTATGAGGTCCTGAGTTAAATCCCTGGCAGTACATGAACCAGAGTGATGCTCAGGTTCTCTTTCCTCCTACCTCACTAATAAATGAATAAAATGTTTTTAAAAATACCTTGTATTTGCTGGTGTTTCTGAACAAAAATGGAAAGAGTAAGATCATTGCCTTGCTTTCAATCAGCCCAGGAATGTGATATGAAGGAGATGATTAATGGAAAAACTGGCCCTCTGCATAGAAAGCACTACTCTTGCTTGGTTCACTTGGTAGAGTGCACACTTTGCTATGTGTAAAGACCTGGGTTCAGGACATCTGCCACCACTTGATAGCACAGCCAATGGTGAAGCTTCACAAGAGGTGAAACAGTGCTGTCATACCTTTCCTCCTCTTTATCTCTCCCTGTCTTTCAACCCCCGTCTGAAAAATCAATAAATAAATAAAGTCAATGGGATCAGTGGAGTAATGCAGGCACAGACCTGATGTTCCCTAACAGCACATTAATATCAACATTATGTACACCCAGATAATAGTACAGGGAGGACACATTGTGACTCATAAAATATTCTTGCTGAAAAATGGAATATTATATATATATATATATCTTGTGGCTGGGGAACTAGCATAATGGTTATGCAAAAAGACTTTTTCCCAACAAAATACATTTCTTTCTTTTTTTAATATTTTATTTATTTTCCTTTTTTTGTTGCCCTTCTCTTTATCATTATTGTGGTTATTATTGCTGTTATTGATGTTGTTGCTAGATAGGACAGAAAGAAATGGAGAAAGGAGGGGAAGACAGAGATGGGGAGAGAAAAGATAGACACCTGCAGACCTGCTTCACCGCTTGTGAAGTGACTCTCCTGCAGGTGGAGAGCTGGGGGCTGGAACTGGGGTCCTTATGCGGGTCCTCGAGTTTCGTGCCATGTGTACTTAACCTGCTGAGCTGCAGACCAACCCCCTACATTTATTTCTTATTCATGTTATATAGTTATGTGGGGTATATTTGATCTGTTGAGATTACCTCACAAAATGACTTTCAAACCTGAGGCACCAAAGCCTTTGGTTTAATCCCTGGCACCACCATAAACCAGAATTGAGCAGTGTTCTGGTTAATACATTTTAATATATATATATAATATTATATAATATAGCTTATATTATATAATATAATTATAAAAATTAAATATATAAATTATATAATTATATATTTACATATTTAGAATTATAATAGATAATTATATATAAATTTAATATATATTTTATATAATGTATAATATATAAATATATATTATATAAATATATATTAAATTTTTTAACCTGCCCCACAAAAAAAGATTATCAGTAGTAATTTTTGTACACTCCTTAATATAGTATTATCCAAAAAGGGGGGAGGGAGTGGCCCAGGAAGTGGTGCAGTGGTAGAATTCTGGACTTAAAACATGAGATCCTTCCTTAACTATTTCCCATTATACTTCCCTCACTCAAGAGACTGGCATACTTTATCATTATCTAGGGACCTATTTGGGGAGTCCTGAGACTCCCAGACAAGATGGGCCTAGACCTCGAATAAATTCCTCTCTCCATTGTTACCGGTCATCTCTATCAGGAACAACAAAACAGACCCCTTTGTGGGCCCCTATAGGACCTTGCCCTCAACTTGGATCAACAACAGTAAAGAATGTTCTATCCTCTGAAGGGAGGCTCACAACATACCCTATGCTACACCTAAGGAAGATGGGTCCTGATATTGGGGCAGCTTGGAACATTCCTACTCATGACCACAGAATGTGAGCGCAGATGGGATGCAGAGGTCACATAGGCTCCTAAGCTGAATATGGACCCCAGATCACATCAAATCAATGGGGTTTACCGTCAACAATATTTATACACCTTTCCCATATTTAGGGGCTACTCTCTTCCCTGATCCAGCTTCCCGATCCTTTATGCAGCCATGATATCCTCTCCCCAGACAATATAACTCAGATCCACCTGCATATCAGATGTCATGCTCAGGGGAAAAAAAAAAACCTACTATAGCCATAAACCCTTTGAAATATAACTAAAATATGCCTACTAACTATCTACAAAACGGAGACCCTCCCAACTCTTCACCTGCACTACTCCAGCCTTTAGGTTCATGATTAGTCAACAATTTGTTTGGCTTTATATGTTAACTCTTTTTTCAGCCACCAGGTTCCAGATGTTACCATGATGCCAACCAGACTTCCCTGGACAGACAACCCCACCAATGTGTCCTGGAGCCCTGCTTCCCCAGAGCCCTGCCCCACTAGGGAGAGAGGCATGCTGGGAGTATGAATCGACCTGTCAATGCCC
The DNA here is from genome assembly GCF_950295315.1 of Erinaceus europaeus. NCBI lineage: Eukaryota > Metazoa > Chordata > Mammalia > Eulipotyphla > Erinaceidae > Erinaceus > Erinaceus europaeus. The sequence continues at coordinate 471 of NW_026648257.1, read as the reverse complement.
ATGTTTAGCGGGGACACAATTACAGAAGCCAGACCTTCCACCTTCTGCATCCCACAATGACCTTGTGTTCATACTCCCAGAGGGTTAAAGAATAGGAAAGCTATCAAGGGAGTAGATGGGATACGGAGTTTTGGTGGTGGGAATTGTGTGGAGTTGTACTCCTCTTATCCTATGGTTTTGCCAGTGTTTCCTTTCTTTTTTTTTTTTTTTAAAGATTTTATTCATTTACTCATGAGAAAGATAGGAAGAGAGAGAGAACCAGACATCACTCTGATATATGTGCTGCCAGAGATTGAACTCAGGACCTCATGCTTGAGAGTTCAATGCTTTATCCATTGCACCACCTCTCAGACCACCAGTGTTTCCTTTTTATAAATAAAATAAAATAAAATAATATAAAAAGACCATGAGATCCTGAGTTTTCTACTGGTTATCATACACGACAGAGGTGATTACTCTGTATTCTCTCTC
>NW_026648256.1:0-18990 GCF_950295315.1 Erinaceus europaeus | reverse complement strand
GGAACCTAATGTGATGATCAAAACAGAAGGGTCTTATCAGCAGAATTTAGAAGCATACCAACATTTTCCCCTTTCTTTTTAACTAATGTCCATAGTATCAGGAGTGTGGGGTAAACAGAAACCTATAGCGTACAGGCATTTTCAAAATAACTGGCAGAAGATATGGAGGAACAAGTAAGAGAGCAGCAAGAACTAATGTGATGCCAAGGGGAGGCCTGAGGGGGGCGTTTTTTACCTCAAAGGGTAAGGCCTAGCAGGTGAAAGGGCATTTCTTGCTCTGGGGGCATCTATTGCCTCAAAGGGTGTTTCCTGCCTCTGTGGGCATCTCTTGCCTCTCAGGGCATTTCATGCCTCAAAGGGCATTTCCTGCCTCTGTGGGCATGACCTAGTAAGGAGGGGAGTTTTCCTGCCTCTGGGGGCAGGGCCTGCAGGGTAGTGTCCTAAGGAGTCCCAAGGCTGCTGTCTGCAAAGTCCATGGACTGCTGCAGTCAGTCTTTGAGAAACCCAGTATCGTAAAGGGATGCTGCTGTAAAGTTGGGTAAGTGTCCAAGAGGTGTACCAGTAAGTCTGATAGAAGTGTCAGTCCAAAGCAGATGACCATGGAAGAAATGCCAGGAGATGAAACATTGCACATCTGCCTCGATGTAACAACTGTAATTCCACTTTTCTGTAGAGAGTAAGCTTTGGAGTCTGTGAATCTGTTTCTTCAGGTCGTGCCAGGTCACATCATTGGTTTCGGGGGGTACATTGTAGTTATGCTATCTTGTGGGCAATGTCAGAGAACAGGGGTCCAAACAGATTTCCAGGGATTTTATTTGAGCAGATGTTTTTTCATGTGAAGACTTGACAGCTGTAATTCACTCACTTGTGAAGGAAAACTTGTAGCAGATTAGAAGTTTACTATAATTGATAACTCCATTATAACTGGTTTAAGTACCTTTATAATTTTGGAAGTCCTTTCTAGTATGATTTCAAGGTTGTTTAAACAGTATAAGCTCAATAGAAGAACCATGGTTAGAAACCTCAGGCATGAGAATCATTAACATAACCATTGCTTTATCTACCCTGCCCATACTCATAAAGTTTTCAGGATTAAAAGTTTCTGAGACGTAAAAAATCAAAAGAGAAAAAAAAAATTTTTTTGGACTGTTTCTGGATGTCTCTAGAAATCATGGCTGTGTCCAGCGTTTTTTAAGTCAATATCATACAAAAATTTAGTCATTCAAATCACTCTCACAAAACACAACTGAAAGCAGAAAGAAAATTTAAGATATTCAGAGAACAATGAGGGGGGAATTGAGAGAAAAGTGATAGGCAGTTTTTACTTTTTTCACCTTTAACCAGATTATATAGATCTCAGCATGTAGCATCATGAGTCCCTGGAGGGCATCCTAGTCCAAAAAGATCCTCGAAATTCCATTTAGGATGCTTCTGATGGTTCCTGCTGGATTGCTGCAAGCACCCATTTTTTAAAAAATTTAAAATTTTCCCATCAAAGAAATAATAAAATCAGGAGAGTAGAACTATCCACTTTTCTCCATTCTTGGTGACTGCCAGGGTACAGGAGAATGCTCTTCAAGTTAGAGTAGAACCATGGGAAACATGCAAGAGGGAGTCCAGAAAGTCCCAGGGGGAAATCTCTGTGCATCTTCCAAACTCTACGATCACAGTCATAAGGAACCAAAGTTCCCAGTCAGGGAACCAAAGTGTGGCCCAGAGCAAAATGTTCCAGAGACAGAGAAACTGTCTCATGATGAAAGAGTAGAGGCTTTGGGAAACCTCTTCAAAAGTAGAAAGGCATCCCATAGTGGATAGGTAGCCAAGTTTACTTATCTGGGGGATGGGCAGGTTAGCTCCCACATTGTTGTGCCATATGCCAGTCCCTGTTCAGGTGCCATTTGCCTGTCTAGCTTCATGGGTGGGAGACAGAGGACCAGGTACTCATGGCTGAGCTGGGAAGCAGTATATCATTTATTAATCAGATACATCGCCTTTTATGCATCTCTTCACTGGAAGTGGCAAGCGAAAGGAAATGACTAGGAGGGGGGCAGAGCGAAAAAAGAGCATAAAAAGAAAATAGAAACCTTCCATCTAACCAGTGGGGATTAAACCAATACCCTGCAGGCAGGGCGGGACCCAGGTAAAACAGTGATTATATAAATAGACCACGTCGTAAGTAATACAAGTGAACCTAATGTGATGATTAAAACAGAAGCTCTTATAAGCAGAATTTAGAATCATACCAACAATAGAGAATAGGCATGCTATCAAAGTGGGGATGGAGATGGGAGTGGACACTGTGTGGAAATGTGCCCCTCTTATTCTATAGTCTTGCCAATATTTCCATTTTTTTAATTTCTATTTATAAAAAAGGAAACACTGACAAAAACCATAGGATAAGAGGAGCACAACTCCACACAATTTCCACCACCAGAATGCCAAATCCCATCCCCTCTCCTCCCCTGAGAGATTTCCTATTTTTATTCCTCTGGGAGTATAGACCCAGGGTCATTATGAGGTGCAGAAGGTGGAAGGTCTGGCTTCTATAATTGCTTCCCTGATAACATGCGCTTTGGCAGGTCAATCTATACTCCAACTAGTCTTTCTCTTTCCTTAGTGTGTGGGGATCTGGGTAAGTGGGGCTCCAGGAGATGGTAGTAGGGTCCTCTGCCCAGGGAAGTCCGGGTGGCATCATCATGTTAGCATCTGGAACCAGATGGCTGAAAAGACAGTTAGCATATAGAGCCACAAAAACGGTTGACTAATCATGAACCTAAAGGCTCGAATAGTTCAGATGAAGGCGGGGGGGGGGGGGGGCATCTCCTTTGGTAGAGAATTAATAGGCTTATTTTAGTTATATAAAAAGAGCCCATGACTATACTAGTTTCTTGGTTGTTAGTTAGTTTTTTTTTTTTTTTTCCTGAGCATGATTTCTAATATGCAAGTAATTGTCTGGGGAGATGATGTAATGACTGGGATAATGTCCAGAAACCTGGATCTAGGAAGATAGTAACTCCCAAATATGGGTAAGGTGTGTAAATATTCATGATTGCAAACCTCACAGATTTGATCTGATCTGGGACTAATATTCATTTTAGGAGTCTATGTAACTTCTGCATCCCTAGAGATCTGAGCTTATATTCTCTGGTCATTTGTAGGAACTTTCCAAGTGGCCAAAATTACAGAACTCATCTTCCTCAGGTGGAAGATAGAGTATGTTGACCATCCTCCCTTCACAGAATGGAACATTCTCTACCACTGTTGATCCAAGTTGAGTGGAAGGTCTTCTGGGGGCCAACAAGGGGGTCTATTGTGTTGTTCCTGATAGACATGACCAGTAACAATGGAGAGAGGGATTTATTCGAGGTCTAGGACCATCATGTCTGTTTGGGAAACTCAGGACTCCGCAACTAGGGCCCCACCTGATGGGGTGGCCTGATAGTGTCTAAAGAGTCATCATTAAAGTATGACAGCCTCTTGTCAAAAGACCCCCCTACAAGTGGAGAGCCCAGTACTACAACCAGATCCTTACTTGGGTCCTTAAACTTCATATCATGTGAACTTAACTCTGTGTGCTACTGCCCTAATTCCCAGAATTTATTTCAAAATTATAAAATTTATATACAACAAACCCACAGTTAATATCCTAATCTGTATTTATACAACAGAACATCTGAAATCTGGAACAAGACACTATGGTACATTGTTACAAAGTTCATTGCATGTGGTATTGGAGGTTTTAGTCAGAGCAAGTAAACAGTCGCAAGAATAAAAGGAAATGGGAGTCGGGCTGTAGCGCAGTGGGTTAAGCGCAGGTGGCACAAAACACAAGGACCAGCCTAAGGATCCCGGTTCGAACCCTGGCTCCCCACCTGCAGGGGAGTCGCTTCACAGGCCACAGGCGGTGAAGCAGGTCTGCACATGTCTATCTTTCTCTCCTCCTCTCTGTCTTCCCCTCCTCTCTCCATTTCTCTCTGTCCTATCCAACAAGGACAACAACAACAATAATAATAATAACTACAATAATAAAACAACAAGGGAAACAAAAGGGAATAAATAAATAAAATAAATATTAAAAAATAAAAGAATAAAAGGAAACACATTTGCAAAGAGGTGACACTTTCACTCCAGTAGACTGAAGATGGCACCTGCAGCAACTCTGGAAGTTGTGCTGAAATCAGGGTGGCAAGGAGGAAGGGGCAGTAAAGAAAACAGAGGATCATCTGGGTGTCGTGGGGGAAGTGAAAAGGCCCTGTGGTCCCCAGGAAGGTGAAGGGATGGGAGAGAGTAGGGAGGCAGGGCTGGGCCTCCTGGGCTAAAACACCCAGATTGGCCTCTTTCTGGCTGGGAAGTGGCTCCCCCTATGTGGGTGGGTGAGAAAGGCTATAAGGTTATGTTAGGGTGACAGTGGAGAGGTTGAGCTTTGGGCTGTGCTGATATAGGAACAGGTCACATCTCATTGCAAGAGCACAAACACGGAGAGTGTTTATGCAAAGATGTCAGAGTCCCAAGTATAAGACTGCAATGCTGAATAAGGGCAAGAGACTGGCGTACTTTAATGATGACACTTTAGACACTATCAGGCCATCCCATCAGATGGGATCCTAGTTGCAGAGTCTTGATATTCCCAAACAGACATTATGGGCCTAGACCTTGAATAAATTCCTCTCTCCATTGTTACTGGTCATGTCTATCAGGATCAACACAATAGACCACCTTTTTAGCCCCGAGAAGACCTTGCTCTCAACATGGATCAACAATGGTAGAGAATGTTCCATCCTGTGAAGGGAGGATGATCAACATACTCTATCTTCCACCTGAGGAAGGCGGGTCCTGAAATTGGGGAAGCTTGGAAAGTTCCTACTCATGACCACAGAATGTGAGCTCAGGTGTACAGGGCTGCAGAGGTTACAAAGACTGCTAAGCTGAATATGGGCCACAGATCAGATCAAATCCATGTGGTTTACAGTCAACAATATTTAAACAACTTTCCCATATTTGGGAGTTACTCTCTTCCTAGATACAGGTTTCTGGTCATTTTTCCTGCCATGACATCATCTCCCCAGACAATAAGTTGCATATCAGATGTCAGGCACAGGAAAAAAAAAAAACTAAAAAAACAAACAAAAAACTCTTATAGTCATGGGCTCTTTTTAATATAACTAAAATAGGCCTACTAAGTATCTACAAAAGGAGACCCACATTGAGTAGTTGTACACTTGAGGAGGTGCACTGTAAGGTGTACACTTGAGGTATACACCTCCTCAAGTGCACAATGATTCTTTTCCAAGTTCCTGGTCCCCTTCTGCAGGCCTTTCTCTCCACATCACCCTTCCATCTCAATGTTTTTCTCTCTATTCAATAGTAAATGATATGTAAAAACTATAAGACAGAGGGGTGCTCTTTCCTCTCCATGGGTCTGTGAGAGGGCATTATGGTAGTGGTGTTGAGGGACTGGAGGTACTGGGGGGTACCAATTAGATAATGGGCGTGGTAACTTGTGTGATTTATAAAGGTGGAGGTGGGGTTTCGGTGTTAAAAGCTAGACCTGTGAGCTTCTTGGGCTCCCTTTCCCTTCAGATCATCATCTAAGTAGGAGCTCGGCTTCCTCTCTCTCTCTCTCTCTCTCTCTCTCTCTCTCTCTCTCTCTCTCTCATTCTCTCTCTTTTACTGTCTCTCATATTCAAACATGTGAATGTCCACTCCTATTAACTTGTAATCATAGAAATAACTATTTTATTAATATGAGAGGGGAAAATTGATTTAATGTCTCAAACGTTTTAATGTGCACAGGCCATAGGCTGAGTCTTTGCAATGTTGAGTCTCTTAAAAAAATTAGACCAGTGGTCCCAGAGCTGTCTCAGTGGACAAAGCATTGGACTCTCAATCATGACATCCTAGTTCAATTCCTCGCAGCAAAACTACCAGAGTTGATGTCTGGCTCTTTTTCTCAGCACCTATGTTTCTCATTAATAAATAGATAAAATATTATTTTAAAAAAAGATTAGACCAGAGGGAACAGAAGCAACTGGATGCATTACTTTATAGGACAGAGCTATATACTAATAATGTCAAAGGACAAAAATTACAGTGATGTTGTCTATAACACACCAAGTCCTAACAATTTGATTTTCAAAGTTAAACAAATTGCCAAATAATTTGATTACAGCAATAACTATCTATTGCCTCCTTAAACCCTAAGAAAGCAAGAACATCCTACTTCCTCTATAGAGCCTATATCTACCCCAATCCTGGAACCTTAGGTTGGGGCTCACTTTCCTGCATGCTTCTCTCAATTTATTCCAAAAGATACTACATCTGCTGATCCCAATCTAATTAATGCAAGGAGTTCCACCTTAGCATGATTCACTTCAGACTGTGTCCAGAGACTTAAGGGATGAATGTAAACCCTTCAACCTCATTACTTGGGTGAGAACTTTCCTTTCATAGGATTCTCTAATTCCATTTCAGGTGGTTCACTTCCTAACAAAGTCGAAACTGTAGATATAGATCAGGTCCCATGAGTTAAGGCATATGTTCATATATATCCATAAATTAGGGCTAAATAAATACCTGAAAACATAAGTGCACAATAGTCTGCAGTGAGTCAGTATATTCAGCAAACAAGTAGAAGACCTAAAAAGACACCATAAAGTTTCTAATGAAATAGTGTCTACTTAGACGTAGATACCCTCCTCACCTACTTCCTATTATATTTCCCTCACTCATTAAAAGGGAAACCATATCAAAGTAAGAACTGCAAAAGGTGAATAAGGGCAAGAGACTGGCATACTTTAATAATGACTCTTTAGACAGTATCAGGCCACCCCATCAGCTGGGGCCCTAGTTGAGGAGTCCTGAGATTCCCAAACAGACATGATGGGCCTAGACCTCGAATAAATCTGTCTCTCCATTGTTAATGTCCATGTCTATCAGGAACAACACAATAGACCCCCTTGTTGGCCCCCAGAAGTCCTTGCTTTCAAATTGGATCAACAGTGGTAGAGAATGTTCCATCCTGTGAAGGCAGGATGGTAAACACAGACTCTCTTCCACCTGAGGAAGGTGACTCCTGAAATTGGGGCAGCTTGGAATGTTCCTTCTCATGACCATAGAATGTGAACTCAGATCTCTAGGGCTGCAGAGATTACATAGACTCCTAAGTTGAATATGGACCCCAGATCAGAGCAAATCCATGGGGTTTACAGTCAACAATATTTATACACCTTTCCCATACTTGGGAGTTACTCTATTTCCAGATCCAAATTTCTGGTCCTTTCTCTACCACTGTTGATCCAAGTTGAAAGCAAGGTCTTCTGGGGGCCAAAAAAAGGGGTCTATTGTGTTGTTCTGGATATACATGATCAGTAACAATGGAGAGAGGGATTTATTCGAGGTCTAGGACCATCATGTCTGTTTGGGAATCTCAGGACTCCGCAACTAGGGCCCCAGCTGATGGGGTGGCCTGATAGTGTCTAAATATTTACCATTAAAGTATGCCAGTGTCATGCCCTTATTCAGCATTGCAGTCCTTACATGGTGTCCTGCAACTCGTCTCAGTCCCCACATCATATGGAGCCTGGCCCCCTCTGCATCACTGGGTGTTCTCACTGGTTACTTATAGGTGGGGTGCAGGATGACCTCCAGAGGGAGGATGTGGTGGTGGAGGGACCCCAACTGATTAAAGATGATTTTGTGTGACAATGCTCTGTGGCCTGTTCTGTCTAAGTCCCTTGGTGAGCCTAGAGGAACAGGAGGAGTGTCAGGTTCTGGGTCTCTGTCAGAAGGGAAGGTGCTCCCAGGAGCAGAGCAAAGATGATCCAGCTCATGGTGGGGACAGCAGCCCCCTGTAGACCCACTAGGAGCCTGGACACAGCTGGTGTGAGAAATTTCACAACAGTGAAAACAGGGCAGAGAGGATGTGTACTTCTTCTCTCCCTCCCTCCCTCCCTCACTCACTGCTTTCATTAAGAAGCAAAGATAGAAGGAGAAAACACATGGTGAAACTTGGGCTGGGGAGGGTATATTTGACACCAAGGCACAGTATTTGGGGAAGGAGGGAGGAGCAGGGTGAGGGGGCTTGCATTGTGTTCTAGTTTATGATGGTGGAAAAGGAACTACTAGGAGCAGAGGGTAACAGTGTTCTCTAGACACCTACCACAGGGAGATGAGAAATTGTACCCATGTGTCAACAACTTTACTGTAAACCATTAATCCCCCAATAAAGTGATAAAAAACATCAAAACACAAGCATACACAAGCTTCCTCCGACACCCATAGGTACCCATACCTGCCCTGCAGGGAGTTACTCTAACTGCTGTAGCACATTTGGGACTCTGACAGTTTTGCACAAACACCCTCCATGTCTGTGCTCTTGCAGTGAGCTGTGACCTGGCCCTATTTGTCAGCACATCCCAGAGCTCAACCTCTCCACTGTCACCCTTACAAGAATCTCAGAGCCTTGCTCACGCACCCACAGGGGGCGCCACTTCCCAGCCAGGCAGAGGCCAATCTGGGGGCTCCTGATGCTGGTCCTGGTGTATCAGCCCAGGACACCTAGCCCTGCTCCCCTACTCTCTCCCATCTGCTCACCTTCCTGGGGACCCTAGCCCCAGGGGCTTTTCACTGAACCCAAAAAACCCAGAAGGTCCTCTGGTTCCTTTAGTGCCTCTTCCTCCTTCCCACCCATGATTTCAGCACAACTTACAGAGTTGCTGCAGGTGTCATCTTCAGTATACTGGAATGAAAATGTCACCTCTTTGCAGAAGTGTTTCCTTTTATTTCTTGCAACTGTTTACTTGCTCTGGCTAAAACCTCCGACACCACATGTAATATACTTTGTTACAATGTACCATAGTGTCCTATTCCAGATTTCAGATATTCAGTTTTATAAATGTAGAATATGATATTAATATATGTGTGTTTGTAGTATATGGACTTTATTACTTTGAAATAAATTCTGGGGATTAGAGTGGTAGCACACACAGTTAAATTCACATGATAGGAAGCTTAAGGACCCGAGCAAGGATCCTGATTCTAGCCCCTGGATCCCCACTTGCAGTGGGGAGTTTTGACAAACAGTGAAGTAGGTCTGCAGGTGAGTTTCTCTCTCCCTCTCTATCTTCTTCCCTCTGTATTTCTCTCTGTCCTATAAAAAATATCTAAAACATGACCATAGGAACAGTGGATTCTTTACTGTTTTAAAAATTTCTTATTTATAAAAAGGAAACACTGACTAAACTATAGGAAAAGAGGGGTACAACGTCATTCAGTTCCCACCACCAGAACTCTGTATCCCATCCCCTAGCTTGATAGCTTTCCCATTCTTTAACCTTCTGTGAGTATGGACCCATGGTCATTGTGTGATGCAGAAGGTGGAAGGTCCGGGTTCTGTAATTCTTTCCCGCTGAACATGGTCATTGACAGGTCGAACCACATTCCCAGCATGTCTCTTTCTATCCCTAGTAGGGCAGGGTTCAGGGAAGTCAGAGCTCCATGACATATTGGTGGGGTCATCTGTCCAGGGAAGTCTGGTTGGCATTATCCTAGCATCTGGATTCTGGTGGCTGAAAAGAGAGTTAACATATAAAGCCAAACAGGTTGTTGACTAATCATGAACCTAAGCTATGTGAAGAGTTGGAGTTGGGGGAACCTATCCATTCTGTAGATTGTCATGCTGCAACATGGAGGAGAGATAGAGAGAAAGAGAGAGAGAGAGAGAGAGAGAGAGAGAGGAGATCTGGAGCCGAGAGGTAACACAATTCTTTATTTGCGCGGACACCTCAGAGTTGGGTGAGAGCACAGTGGTTCGGGCCACATGGAGCTAGCCAAAATGGCCGCCTCACACAACAACCTTCCCTGCATCTAATCACTGAAATAAAAAGCAGGCAAGAGAGAGAGGGGCAAAAGAAGAAGGGCTTTATATGGCAAAAATCGGGAGTGACGAGCCGGGACAGGATTGGTTAAGAAGGGCAATTAGAGAATTTGTATTAACTCTCGCGGGAACTGGCACTAGCCTAAGGGGATAACATGGTGGAACAGGTGCTCCAAGAATGTCCCAACTCTAGTGGGAACTAGCACTAGCCTGAGGGGACATCTGCACAGCAGTAGATAGCAAGTAGGCTGGCATCCTTTAATGATGACTCTGTAGTAACTGTTAGGCCAACCCGTCAGCTGCAGCCCTAGTCAGGGAGTGCTGAGAATACCAAACAGACATGATGGGCCTAGACCTCGAATAAATCTCTCTTTCCATTTTTACTGATCATCTGTATAAGGAACAACAAAACAGACCCTTTATGGATCCCCATAGTACCTGGTAGAGTAGGTAATGTTCCATCCTCGAAAGGGAGGCTGGGAAACATACTCTATGCAATACCTGAGGAAGATGGGTCCTGAAATTGGGGCATCTTGGAACATTCCTACTCATGACCACAGAATGTGAGTTCAGATCTATAGGGTTGCAGAGGTTACATAGACTACAAGCTGAATATGGGCCCCAGATCAGATCAAATTGATGATGTTTACACTCAACAATATTTATACCCTTTTCCCATATTTGGGAGCTACTCTCTGCCCAGATTCATCTTTCTGGTCCTTTTCCAGCCATGCATGACATCGTCTCCCCAGAGAATAATTAGGATCCACCTGCATATAGCATTTCAGGCTCAAGGAAAAAAAAAATCCCTGTGTAGCCACAGGCCCTTCAAAATACAACTAAAATATGTCTGCTTTACATTTTAGCTCTTTTTCAGCCACTAGGGATGCAAACATGATGCTACCCTGACTTCTTTGGGCAGAGGACCCCACCATGTGTTTTGGGGCCATGCCTACCTAGAGCCTTGACCCAGGAGGAAAAGAGAAAGATAGGCTGGAACTATGCATTGACCTGCCAATGCCCATGTTGAGCAGAGAAGCAGTTATAGAAGCCAGACCTTCCATGTTATACACACTGGATCCAAGCTTCCAGAGGGATAAAGAATAGGGATGCTATCAAACTGGGAATGGAGATAGGATATGGAGTTCTAGGGGTGGACATTGTGTGGAAATGTACCCCTCTTATTCTATAGTCTTGCCAATATTTTCATTTTTTTTAAATTCTACATATAAAAAAGGAAACACTGACAAAAACCAAAGGATAAGAGAGGTACAACTCCACACAATTTCTACCACTAGAATGCCATATCCCACCCCCTTCCCTCCCCTGATAGATTTCCTATTTTTTATCCCTCAGGGAATATGGACCCAGGGTCATTATGGGGTGCAGATGGTGGAAGGTTTGGCTTCTGTAATTGCTTCCCTGATGAACATGGGCTTTAGCAGGTTTATACATACTCCAGGCCTGCCTTTCTCTTTCCTTAGTAGGGTGGGGTTCTGTGAAGTGGGGCTCCAGGACATGTTGGTATGCTCATCTGCCCAAGGAAGTCCTGGTGGCATCATCATGTTAGCATCAGGAACCTGGTGACTGAAAATACAGTTAACATGTTGAGCCATGAAAATTGTTGACTAATCATGAACCTAAAGTCTGGAATAGTTCAGATGTAGAGTTGGGGCAGGGGGTATCTCCTTTTGTAGATAATTAGTAGGCCTATTTTTGTTATATTAAAAGGAGTCCATGACTATTCTAGCTTTTGTTTGTTTTAATGATTTTTTTTCCTGAGCCTTACATTTGATATGCAGGTGGATCCAAGTAATTCTTTGGGGAGATGATATCATGGCTGCAAAAAGGACCAGAAATTTGGATCTGGAAATAGAGTAACTCCCAAGTATGGGAAAGGTGTATAAATATTGTTGACTGTAAACCCCATGGATTTGCTCTGATCTGGGGTCCATATTCAACTTAGGAGTCTATGTAATCTCTGCAGCCCTAGAGATCTGAGTTCACATTCTATGGTCATGAGAAGGAACATTCCAAGCTGCCCCAATTTCAGGAGTCACCTTCCTCAGGTGGAAGAGAGTCTGTGTTTACCATCCTGCCTTCACAGGATGGAACATTCTCTACCACTGTTGATCCAATTTGAAAGCAAGGACTTCTGGGGGCCAACAAGGGGGTCTATTGTGTTGTTCCTGATAGACATGGACATTAACAATGGAGAGACAGATTTATTCGAGGTCTAGGCCCATCATGTCTGTTTGGGAATCTCAGGACTCCTCAACTAGGGCCCCAGCTGATGGGGTGGCCTGATACTGTCTAAAGAGTCATTATTAAAGTATGCCAGTCTCTTGCCCTTATTCACCTTTTGCAGTTCTTACTTTGATATGGTTTCCCTTTTAATGAGTGAGGGAAATATAATAGGAAGTAGGTGAGGAGGGTATCTACGTCTAAGTAGACACTATTTCATTAGAAACTTTATGGTGTCTTTTTAGGTCTTCTACTTGTTTGCTGAATATACTGACTCACTGCAGACTATTGTGCACTTATGTTTTCAGGTATTTATTTAGCCCTAATTTATGGATATATATGAACATATGCCTTAACTCATGGGACCTGATCTATATCTACAGTTTCGACTTTGTTAGGAAGTGAACCACCTGAAATGGAATTAGAGAATCCTATGAAAGGAAAGTTCTCACCCAAGTAATGAGGTTGAAGGGTTTACATTCATCCCTTAAGTCTCTGGACACAGTCTGAAGTGAATCATGCTAAGGTGGAACTCCTTGCATTAATTAGATTGGGATCAGCAGATGTAGTATCTTTTGGAATAAATTGAGAGAAGCATGCAGGAAAGTGAGCCCCAACCTAAGGTTCCAGGATTGGGGTAGATATAGGCTCTATAGAGGAAGTAGGATGTTCTTGCTTTCTTAGGGTTTAAGGAGGCAATAGATAGTTATTGCTGTAATCAAATTATTTGGCAATTTGTTTAACTTTGAAAATCAAATTGTTAGGACTTGGTGTGTTATAGACAACATCACTGTAATTTTTGTCCTTTGACATTATTAGTATATAGCTCTGTCCTATAAAGTAATGCATCCAGTTGCTTCTGTTCCCTCTGGTCTAATCTTTTTTTAAAATAATATTTTATCTATTTATTAATGAGAAACATAGGTGCTGAGAAAAAGAGCCAGACATCAACTCTGGTAGTTTTGCTGCGAGGAATTGAACTAGGATGTCATGATTGAGAGTCCAATGCTTTGTCCACTGAGACAGCTCTGGGACCACTGGTCTAATTTTTTTAAGAGACTCAACATTGCAAAGACTCAGCCTATGGCCTGTGCACATTAAAACGTTTGAGACATTAAATCAATTTTCCCCTCTCATATTAATAAAATAGTTATTTCTATGATTACAAGTTAATAGGAGTGGACATTCACATGTTTGAATATGAGAGACAGTAAAAGAGAGAGAATGAGAGAGAGAGAGAGAGAGAGAGAGAGAGAGAGAGAGAGAGGAAGCCGAGCTCCTACTTAGATGATGATCTGAAGGGAAAGGGAGCCCAAGAAGCTCACAGGTCTAGCTTTTAACACCGAAACCCCACCTCCACCTTTATAAATCACACAAGTTACCACGCCCATTATCTAATTGGTACCCCCCAGTACCTCCAGTCCCTCAACACCACTACCATAATGCCCTCTCACAGACCCATGGAGAGGAAAGAGCACCCCTCTGTCTTATAGTTTTTACATATCATTTACTATTGAATAGAGAGAAAAACATTGAGATGGAAGGGTGATGTGGAGAGAAAGGCCTGCAGAAGGGGACCAGGAACTTGGAAAAGAATCATTGTGCACTTGAGGAGGTGTATACCTCAAGTGTACACCTTACAGTGCACCTCCTCAAGTGTACAACTACTCAATGTGGGTCTCCTTTTGTAGATACTTAGTAGGCCTATTTTAGTTATATTAAAAAGAGCCCATGACTATAAGAGTTTTTTGTTTGTTTTTTTAGTTTTTTTTTTTTCCTGTGCCTGACATCTGATATGCAACTTATTGTCTGGGGAGATGATGTCATGGCAGGAAAAATGACCAGAAACCTGTATCTAGGAAGAGAGTAACTCCCAAATATGGGAAAGTTGTTTAAATATTGTTGACTGTAAACCACATGGATTTGATCTGATCTGTGGCCCATATTCAGCTTAGCAGTCTTTGTAACCTCTGCAGCCCTGTACACCTGAGCTCACATTCTGTGGTCATGAGTAGGAACTTTCCAAGCTTCCCCAATTTCAGGACCCGCCTTCCTCAGGTGGAAGATAGAGTATGTTGATCATCCTCCCTTCACAGGATGGAACATTCTCTACCATTGTTGATCCATGTTGAGAGCAAGGTCTTCTCGGGGCTAAAAAGGTGGTCTATTGTGTTGATCCTGATAGACATGACCAGTAACAATGGAGAGAGGAATTTATTCAAGGTCTAGGCCCATAATGTCTGTTTGGGAATATCAAGACTCTGCAACTAGGATCCCATCTGATGGGATGGCCTGATAGTGTCTAAAGTGTCATCATTAAAGTACGCCAGTCTCTTGCCCTTATTCAGCATTGCAGTCTTATACTTGGGACTCTGACATCTTTGCATAAACACTCTCCGTGTTTGTGCTCTTGCAATGAGATGTGACCTGTTCCTATATCAGCACAGCCCAAAGCTCAACCTCTCCACTGTCACCCTAACATAACCTTATAGCCTTTCTCACCCACCCACATAGGGGGAGCCACTTCCCAGCCAGAAAGAGGCCAATCTGGGTGTTTTAGCCCAGGAGGCCCAGCCCTGCCTCCCTACTCTCTCCCATCCCTTCACCTTCCTGGGGACCACAGGGCCTTTTCACTTCCCCCACGACACCCAGATGATCCTCTGTTTTCTTTACTGCCCCTTCCTCCTTGCCACCCTGATTTCAGCACAACTTCCAGAGTTGCTGCAGGTGCCATCTTCAGTCTACTGGAGTGAAAGTGTCACCTCTTTGCAAATGTGTTTCCTTTTATTCTTTTATTTTTTAATATTTATTTTATTTATTTATTCCCTTTTGTTTCCCTTGTTGTTTTATTATTGTAGTTATTATTATTATTGTTGTTGTTGTCCTTGTTGGATAGGACAGAGAGAAATGGAGAGAGGAGGGGAAGACAGAGAGGAGGAGAGAAAGATAGACATGTGCAGACCTGCTTCACCGCCTGTGGCCTGTGAAGCGACTCCCCTGCAGGTGGGGAGCCAGGGTTCGAACCGGGATCCTTAGGCTGGTCCTTGTGTTTTGTGCCACCTGCGCTTAACCCACTGCGCTACAGCCCGACTCCCATTTCCTTTTATTCTTGCGACTGTTTACTTGCTCTGACTAAAACCTCCAATACCACATGCAATGAACTTTGTAACAATGTACCATAGTGTCTTGTTCCAGATTTCAGATGTTCTGTTGTATAAATACAGATTAGGATATTAACTGTGGGTTTGTTGTATATAAATTTTATAATTTTGAAATAAATTCTGGGAATTAGGGCAGTAGCACACAGAGTTAAGTTCACATGATATGAAGTTTAAGGACCCAAGTAAGGATCTGGTTGTAGTACTGGGCTCTCCACTTGTAGGGGGGTCTTTTGACAAGAGGCTGTCATACTTTAATGATGACTCTTTAGACACTATCAGGCCACCCCATCAGGTGGGGCCCTAGTTGCGGAGTCCTGAGTTTCCCAAACAGACATGATGGTCCTAGACCTCGAATAAATCCCTCTCTCCATTGTTACTGGTCATGTCTATCAGGAACAACACAATAGACCCCCTTGTTGGCCCCCAGAAGACCTTCCACTCAACTTGGATCAACAGTGGTAGAGAATGTTCCATTCTGTGAAGGGAGGATGGTCAACATACTCTATCTTCCACCTGAGGAAGATGAGTTCTGTAATTTTGGCCACTTGGAAAGTTCCTACAAATGACCAGAGAATATAAGCTCAGATCTCTAGGGATGCAGAAGTTACATAGACTCCTAAAATGAATATTAGTCCCAGATCAGATCAAATCTGTGAGGTTTGCAATCATGAATATTTACACACCTTACCCATATTTGGGAGTTACTATCTTCCTAGATCCAGGTTTCTGGACATTATCCCAGTCATTACATCATCTCCCCAGACAATTACTTGCATATTAGAAATCATGCTCAGGAAAAAAAAAAAAAAAACTAACTAACAACCAAGAAACTAGTATAGTCATGGGCTCTTTTTATATAACTAAAATAAGCCTATTAATTCTCTACCAAAGGAGATGCCCCCCCCCCCCCCGCCTTCATCTGAACTATTCGAGCCTTTAGGTTCATGATTAGTCAACCGTTTTTGTGGCTCTATATGCTAACTGTCTTTTCAGCCATCTGGTTCCAGATGCTAACATGATGATGCCACCCGGACTTCCCTGGGCAGAGGACCCTACTACCATCTCCTGGAGCCCCACTTACCCAGATCCCCACACACTAAGGAAAGAGAAAGACTAGTTGGAGTATAGATTGACCTGCCAAAGCGCATGTTATCAGGGAAGCAATTATAGAAGCCAGACCTTCCACCTTCTGCACCTCATAATGACCCTGGGTCTATACTCCCAGAGGAATAAAAATAGGAAATCTCTCAGGGGAGGAGAGGGGATGGGATTTGGCATTCTGGTGGTGGAAATTGTGTGGAGTTGTGCTCCTCTTATCCTATGGTTTTTGTCAGTGTTTCCTTTTTTATAAATAGAAATTAAAAAAATGGAAATATTGGCAAGACTATAGAATAAGAGGGGCACATTTCCACACAGTGTCCACTCCCATCTCCATCCCCACTTTGATAGCATGCCTATTCTCTATTGTTGGTATGATTCTAAATTCTGCTTATAAGAGCTTCTGTTTTAATCATCACATTAGGTTCACTTGTATTACTTACGACGTGGTCTATTTATATAATCACTGTTTTACCTGGGTCCCGCCCTGCCTGCAGGGTATTGGTTTAATCCCCACTGGTTAGATGGAAGGTTTCTATTTTCTTTTTATGCTCTTTTTTCGCTCTGCCCCCCTCCTAGTCATTTCCTTTCGCTTGCCACTTCCAGTGAAGAGATGCATAAAAGGCGATGTATCTGATTAATAAATGATATACTGCTTCCCAGCTCAGCCATGAGTACCTGGTCCTCTGTCTCCCACCCATGAAGCTAGACAGGCAAATGGCACCTGAACAGGGACTGGCATATGGCACAACAATGTGGGAGCTAACCTGCCCATCCCCCAGATAAGTAAACTTGGCTACCTATCCACTATGGGATGCCTTTCTACTTTTGAAGAGGTTTCCCAAAGCCTCTACTCTTTCATCATGAGACAGTTTCTCTGTCTCTGGAACATTTTGCTCTGGGCCACACTTTGGTTCCCTGACTGGGAACTTTGGTTCCTTATGACTGTGATCGTAGAGTTTGGAAGATGCACAGAGATTTCCCCCTGGGACTTTCTGGACTCCCTCTTGCATGTTTCCCATGGTTCTACTCTAACTTGAAGAGCATTCTCCTGTACCCTGGCAGTCACCAAGAATGGAGAAAAGTGGATAGTTCTACTCTCCTGATTTTATTATTTCTTTGATGGGAAAATTTTAAATTTTTTAAAAAATGGGTGCTTGCAGCAATCCAGCAGGAACCATCAGAAGCATCCTAAATGGAATTTCGAGGATCTTTTTGGACTAGGATGCCCTCCAGGGACTCATGATGCTACATGCTGAGATCTATATAATCTGGTTAAAGGTGAAAAAAGTAAAAACTGCCTATCACTTTTCTCTCAATTCCCCCCTCATTGTTCTCTGAATATCTTAAATTTTCTTTCTGCTTTCAGTTGTGTTTTGTGAGAGTGATTTGAATGACTAAATTTTTGTATGATATTGACTTAAAAAACGCTGGACACAGCCATGATTTCTAGAGACATCCAGAAACAGTCCAAAAAAATTTTTTTTTTCTCTTTTGATTTTTTACGTCTCAGAAACTTTTAATCCTGAAAACTTTATGAGTATGGGCAGGGTAGATAAAGCAATGGTTATGTTAATGATTCTCATGCCTGAGGTTTCTAACCATGGTTCTTCTATTGAGCTTATACTGTTTAAACAACCTTGAAATCATACTAGAAAGGACTTCCAAAATTATAAAGGTACTTAAACCAGTTATAATGGAGTTATCAATTATAGTAAACTTCTAATCTGCTACAAGTTTTCCTTCACAAGTGAGTGAATTACAGCTGTCAAGTCTTCACATGAAAAAACATCTGCTCAAATAAAATCCCTGGAAATCTGTTTGGACCCCTGTTCTCTGACATTGCCCACAAGATAGCATAACTACAATGTACCCCCCGAAACCAATGATGTGACCTGGCACGACCTGAAGAAACAGATTCACAGACTCCAAAGCTTACTCTCTACAGAAAAGTGGAATTACAGTTGTTACATCGAGGCAGATGTGCAATGTTTCATCTCCTGGCATTTCTTCCATGGTCATCTGCTTTGGACTGACACTTCTATCAGACTTACTGGTACACCTCTTGGACACTTACCCAACTTTACAGCAGCATCCCTTTACGATACTGGGTTTCTCAAAGACTGACTGCAGCAGTCCATGGACTTTGCAGACAGCAGCCTTGGGACTCCTTAGGACACTACCCTGCAGGCCCTGCCCCCAGAGGCAGGAAAACTCCCCTCCTTACTAGGTCATGCCCACAGAGGCAGGAAATGCCCTTTGAGGCATGAAATGCCCTGAGAGGCAAGAGATGCCCACAGAGGCAGGAAACACCCTTTGAGGCAATAGATGCCCCCAGAGCAAGAAATGCCCTTTCACCTGCTAGGCCTTACCCTTTGAGGTAAAAAACGCCCCCCTCAGGCCTCCCCTTGGCATCACATTAGTTCTTGCTGCTCTCTTACTTGTTCCTCCATATCTTCTGCCAGTTATTTTGAAAATGCCTGTACGCTATAGGTTTCTGTTTACCCCACACTCCTGATACTATGGACATTAGTTAAAAAGAAAGGGGAAAATGTTGGTATGCTTCTAAATTCTGCTGATAAGACCTTCTGTTTTGATCATCACATTAGGTTC